>NW_027210629.1:3887500-3902500 GCF_029030835.1 Brachyistius frenatus
CTGTCTCTGTGGGCCCAGCGCCACAGAGCCTCGCCATAAGCTTTCAATAGCCTTGAAAGTAGAAAGGAAAAGGATGGGATCTGCATAGCCCCCCCGTGCTATTAACACTGAGCTCCTGTTTAGTTTGGAGGTTGCGGATGAAGGTTTTAGTAACATTCCTTAAAAAACTAATTCAAAAACACATTAATATTGTAAAATATAGTTCAGTTGTCATGTGAACACATTGTGGATTGTACTTATTTCTACCTTACCCCCTCATTAACCCACCTGTTTAGGCTACTTAGTGATACCTCTCATTTTCCGGAGTGCCCATGAACTCTCAAAGAGAACAGTCCTGAATTTTACTTCACTGGTTTATTCAGTAAGTTTAAGTGGAGACAGCAATATTGATAGTGATAGTGTGAATAACTGGAGGAGAGTATCACATCACTTAACCTGTATTTAATCAGGTAATCTCATTAAGATCTCTTTTGCGAAGTAAAATTAAATAATACAGCAAAGGAAATGAATACAGAAAGTACACGCACAATGAACACTTGCTACAACTTAAGATACATTGGTGTTAAAAGTATGTACTCACTCTGTAATCAGTTATTCGCTATGCCCGCCTTTCTTTCACTCCACAAACGCTTTGCAGCAAACACTACAATAAGCATATAAAGCCACTCACACTCAAAAATGACACTCAAACTCATGAGCAAAAACACAAACAGGTTTCCCGAGTGTCTCTTTCTTGTGTCTCGGTGTCAGGCATATAATTGAGGGCTTACAATGCGCTCCCCTTCTGCTAAGCCATGCTATCTGTCAGGCCACACACTGCTCGCACAAACTGCCCTCCACTGGTACACATCTGATTAGGGCGGCTCTGTAAATTAAGCTTTACAGGACAGACTGATAACAGAAGGAGAGGGGATAGGAGCAGGACAAGGTAAAACAAAAGGGAAAGATTACAATATGTAAAGAGGAAGCGAAGCGTGGACAGACTTGAGTACCAAACAAGAACAACGAGGTGGCGACAAGTGTGAGAAGAATGTGATGAACGGTAGAATTATGCAGCCACCACAGTGAAAAAGGGACATTTCTCCTATCACATGTATTCAAAAACCTAATTCCTGATTATATGATCACTTGAGAGGTCTGCGGTCACATTGAGTGGCTCCCAGCATTCGTAACTGAACCAATTAAAGGATATGTTCTCAAGCTGTAGCTGTAATCACTCCTCCAGGCCACAAAATTATTTCTTCCAAAAAAAAGCTCTTTCAATGTTTGTGATGGGCAAAAAAATTAACCTAATTCCACAGAAACATGTATTCAACATTTTATCTGAAGCAAGTAAGAGACCTCTGCAATGCATGTTATGGGGCATCTTCTAAAGTCACAGTCTTTTTAGAACAAAGACGCCCTTTTTGTTGCTGAATCTCAACAGTCTCAACAGTGAAACAAGGAGTGACGAGTGAATGTACTGTACATCTTGCATACTGTATCCACTTGATTTGACAAAGTATTACTAATCAAATTTTAAGCCATTTTCCCATTTTTCACCCATGACTCACTGAAATTGAGACTGCCAAAAAAAAAAAAAAACACTGGTTGCATGAAAAACATCTTTTATGCACACGATTCACAGTTTTTGTTGTAAAGTTAAGGAACCTCAAGCAGCCGTCCAAGTAAAGAAAATCTAGTGTTCTTATGACATGTAAGTTTTTCCTTGTTAGGAGGAGTATAAGATGGATGGTTAAATACAAAAGTGGACAGCAGAGACCGGTGTTCACTTCCTGTTTCCAGCGACAAGTCAGGACAATTTTTTAAAACTGTTTGCTGTTTCCATGACGATAAAAGTTGCATGACTTCAAGGAAGCAACTGAAGAAGAACTAACTTTAACACACAACAAAGTTCAAGTCATCATTTTAACCCAAACCATTATCTTTCCCGAACCCTAACCAAGTGTTTTTATGCCTAACCCTAACAAGGGCGCTACTTTAGGAAACACTCCTGTGGTTGTATTTGGTTGCATGGGTTGGACGATTTGTTGCTGGAATCACATAAGGGATCTCTTAGTATCAAATATGAACAGAAGGACTGATTACAGCAAGTGAAACCTGTCTGCATATGGAGACCTGACTTGACAGACTTGGAAACTATGAAGCTTTTCTTTAATGTTTTAAAGTCACCACAGTGGCTTTGGCCAATCACAATATCAGGACAGTAGGCCATCTGCAGGGGACATATGCCACATCTTGAAGCAATATTTCATTCTGATAGAACATTTTGAAATTTCAATTAACTTTGAACGAATTCACATAGTTAATCATCTATTCTATCTCACCCCCAAGGAGTTTAATCACTTTTCACCTGCTTTTTCATGCATTAACCTGAACTCATAAGCCAGGGCAACGGGATTGGTAGCCTTAGGTCACTTCAAATAGTCAGTCGGATTTGTTTTAAGCAACTAATTGAAAACAATATTCATTTATTCTGTGAGAGATGTATGTGCCTTGAGATATTTTTCATAAAAAAATAATAAGTTGAAACAATTTATCTTGTCATGACAAAGTTAATTGCAAATGGGTTTAAAACCTTTAAAAAAAAAAAAAAAACAGCCTTGCATTCAAACATGATTTTCTTCGATAAAAACATAATTTACAGAAAAGCTTTCATCCGTTGGTGAAAGATGAAGCAGTTCAAAATGCTCCAATTAGGATGCAGTTCTTTGGAGGCAAACCATATCAAATTATTGTTAATATTACTGCATGTTTAAATTGAGCTTTACAAGATCATGAAATATTAGTGTCTGGGAAGGCTATGGTAATGATTAACCAAAATTGATTCCCCATCATTAATCTAGCCCACCAAAAAAACATTACTCGCTTAAATATAGTAATTATGTTATAACAATTAAAGGTCTGGAAACTAACATTGAAAATAAAAGAAGTAGGGCCTTTATAACACTGGATGCATTTATTTTTCACAGGGGCTTTCAAAATAACTTGGGCATTTTTCTTGTTAAGAGACACCGAAAATAAGTTCTGTCTTTTACCGAGGAAAGTTAAAGCTTCAACATGGGGGTAGCAACCTCACTGCCAATCTAACAATCCCATGCAGATCCGGAACATTATGCAAAACAGACACATGCTGAATAAAGCACATATGCCGTTTTGCAGTAAATCACGGCTGTGCCACGACAGCAACTTCCCGCTGTCTTTTATGTTTAAAGAATGGCAATTTACACATGACTTTTATCATATAATCACGTACATACACACAAAAATCCACACACCAAGTATACTGTAGGAGGTTTGCTCTGTTTTATCAGTGCCATTGATCAAATGATGAGGGGTAATAGCCAACACCCTGTGTGACACTGTGGCTACTTGCCAGAACTGCTGCTAAAACACCTTTAAGAGTCATGAGCTAAGCCATTTAAACATGGCCGATGCATTATGTATTATGGCCATTCCCTGTCAACTGAATGATGTACAGTGCTTTTGTCAAACAATGAAGTAAGAGCATGAGAGGAAACCGTAAGGACGGGAGGAGAAAAAAGAATGACAGCGAATAAAAGTGACTTGTGGAGCCACTGAAAAATGCAGTGAGAAAAGAAAATGAAAGCTGCTATTAGGAATCTAAATGAAAATTGACCTTTAAGGACAAATAGATTTTGCATTTAGATACTCCAATAACCTTCCTGTAAGCAGAGGAATCGTGCAGAGAAAAAGACAGGGATGTTCTCTCAGACAGCGGTGCAGTAAAACATGGCAACAATAGGAGGTAAATGACAGGTCAAAGGTCAGAGCCAGCAAGAGGAAATGACATCAGCAGGAAGTATGAATAAACAGTAGGGGATAATCACCCAATACAAGTGCTGACCTTGCCAGGGATTAGCAGTGGCATTATCTCTCAAATATACAGATGTAGAAAAACGAGAGGGTGAATGACCTTGCAGAAAGAAAGTTTGTAATTTCAGGTAAAACTGAACAGTAGATTATTGATCTAAATGAAAGCACGTTGCTATTACCTTGAAGCAAATTGCTAATACATTGCAATTTTTTTTTTTTTTATTTAACTGTTCAAATTGAAAAGAAACATAAATTATTTTGCAGTTCATTTTTTTTGTGAACTGAAATTCAAACACATAACGCTGAGCTATTACAAAAAAAAATCTGGCCACATGTGACATTATGTTATCATGGTTTTGCATGTTTGAAATTTCTTTGATTGTAAAGAAGAAATGATAGAATAATTCACTCAACTTTTGTGTCCTGAATGGAAGACATCTGCATCTGTCTCCTCACTACATTTTCCAATAAAGTAGGCCTATTCATAGCCAACTTTATTTGTTTTTATTTTGACAGAATCAACACTGACAACCGTTATCCTTGAGAATGTGGTTAATATTAGCTCTGGAATCAAAGTGACCTTAATAATCTAAGGAATTATGTCATATACTGTAGAAACAATCTCAATACAAAGACCTTCACAACAGCATATTAAAAAAAATAAATCACAGCCAACGTTATTTTAAGTTTAAGTAGTTACATGTACACTTCTTCGGAGATTATAGGAAAAAGGTGCCTGCCGATCGGGCTTAAAAAAAAAAAAAAGAAGCATTCCTTAAGACTCATCTGCGAAGAATACATCTAAATCAAAGAGCTGCCCTGCAGCAACAACAGCCTCTGGGATTGTCATGCAGTTACGTGTAGCTTCGGCATTGTGCCTTTTTAGAAATCTAAAACTACCGAATCTCACTAAAACAGCTACATTCAATATGTGAATGCATTTGTGATTTTTCCAAAGAATGTAATACTGCAAAAACAAGGCCTGTCTTCAGTGGGCTCACTCACCATTGTTTTACTTCAATCGGTGATCATGACTTAACACATATTTATGTAAATGAAAATCTCTTAAGATTACCACTTTAAAAGGTCATAGCTCACACATTTGCACAATTCATCGGTGATACTTTGCATTCGGAGACTTGGAGTATGTTCGGACCAGGAGATCCCATCTTAATATTTGTTCATGGTTTAATTCATTACTTAGATTTCTTTTGTATCTTTATTTATATTCCAGTAATGTCTGCAGTATCAGGATAGAGTGTATAGCAGTTCTTCTGTTAATTGGTCTATTGTAAACCAGATTAGTAAAACGAACGGGAATTTGTTTTAACACACACAAATGACCGTAGTTAAGTTCAACAGCAGCATATTATGAATCCTAGTTTGTGGCATCCAGGTAATATGTATAATGTAGTTCAAATCATTTATTTTTATGTAAATATGAAAATTCTCTTGAAATCTTCGAAAAGAACCTCACCTGAGATTTATTAATGTTCTTTTAGACAATGTCTGTATTTTGTTTTTGTTGCAGAAACGCTGAAAAGTCATGAAAATACCACATCAAAATAAAAAATAAAAAAATCAAGAGAAAGACGAAGAAATGAATAAAAGTAGACCAGGTATAGTTTGGCCTGAATTTCTAAAGTTTGGGGTCAACATTAAATTGACGAATTAATTTGGGGGGCTTTTGTTGCACTTGTATTTCATGTGTTAAGCATTGTGTGTGTGTGTGTGTGTGTGTGTGTGTGTGTGTGTGTGTGTGTGTGTGTGTGTGTGTGTGTGTGTGTGTGTGTGTGTGTGTGTGTGTGTGTGTGTGTGTGTGTGTGTGTGTATAGCCCTTTGTGAAACAGAGCAGAGAGACAGAGGAAAGATGGGGTGGCCCTCAATTACAGCAAAATACAGAAGAAAGTCTTGCACTGAGCTGAAATGAAACAAGAGCGCAGAAATAGTATATCTTTTTCTTTAAGTACTGTTGTGTTTTCAGAATTTTGGTACCAACTGGGTATCAGTTCTTGTGACATCCGTACTCCCTAAAGGGCTCTGCTAAACCAGAGCTAACTATAGAAGCCACAACTGACTACTTCAACTATTAAACACTCCCAAATACATCAACACCCACATAACCTGGAGGACATCTCCATTCACACTTGAGACAGATGAGGAGGAGGAAGACGGGGAGAGGGGGACAGAAAAAGAGAGCAAGGCCCAAGAAAATAAAATGAGATAACCACAGTGAGAAAGAGGAGCCTCTAAGTCATTATAGCAATGCTGAGCATTTTACACCTGTCCACGGGCTGTATCAGTGCTACTCGGAGGCTGTGGCACAGTGGAGGTGATGCTGCCTCTTGAGATATACTTGTCATATCCAGACACACACAGCGACACACACAATGGAACTAATAAGAAAATGCAATGTCTCACTTCTATAAACAAATTCCTTATAGCCAGCAATAACAGGGGCATCTTCTACACACTTACACAGCTTGGTGTTATTGAGTCCCACGGGCACACTTAAAGCACGCTGTTATTAGGAACTACAGGCCTGAGAGAAACAGGGAGAGATGGTGTAAGTGAGATAGAGATGGAACAAATGGACCATTTATATCAAAGCTTCATAAACACACATGGGGCCTATCGTTACGAAAGCTACCTCTTTCTAGAACGGAAACAGTGTTGTCATCCTGCAGCTCATAGCGACATGATTACATTCTTTGGCACGATGCGCACATTCAAGCAGAGGGACACATACATCTGTGTACACAGAGGCAAACACACATTTACATGTAAATCTGTATATAAACACACACACCCAAGTCATTTCAATCCGTCCCCTCCGCAGACTTAAGCCTAACATAGCACAGGCGTAAGCTTTTTTTTTTTTTTTTTACCAAAAGTTATGGCAAAGTGTGTGTGCCGAAATTTTGATAGCGTGAGCAAAGGAAGATATTAGCATGAGCTCAAAATTGTGCCTATAATATGTGTTGTACTGCCGGTGTGATTGTGTTTGCGTTTTTGTGTGTAAATGCGCACGAGGCTCGCCTGGCTGTAATCCCCTAAGCAAATGCGTGTGTGCGTGCGTGCGTGTGTGTGTGTGTGTGTGTGTGTGTGTGTGTGTGTGTGTGTGTGTGTGTGTGTGTGTGTGTGTGTGTGTGTGTGTGTGTGTGTGTGTGTGTGTGTGTGAAAGTATGGGAGTGTGTTTGTGTGTGACCAGTAAGATGGTAGACAGCATAAGCCCAAACCTTCACAGCTTAAGCCCCCCTCACTTTTCTCCCCCATAAGGCAAACAGTGGATAGACCACAGGGCTTAGTGGGAGAAAGAGGAGGAGAGGACAATATATGGAAACTAATTCAATTTCAGCCTCTTTGCACTGCTCCCCAATCTGCAAATACCACCACAGGCTGATGTAAGGAAATGGAAATCTCAATTTATAGACTCCACACTATGAAGAATCTGTAGATTGGAACCCTATATAAGAGGACTTATACACTTGAGTGGCGTTCATGCAGTTAAATGCCTTCCCTCTGTGTCACTTCAAGTCCAACCTCTCAAGCTGTTTCCGCTCCCACCTAACCCGTCACCCTCTCAATTTCCCTGTATATCATCTAATGAACTTTCCAAACTTGCAAATGGTGGGAAAGTGGTCATTGCTTTTATTCTCCACAGAAAGGCTGCCTTGCAGTTTCCATGGCTAGAGCCAAAGCTTTCAGATAGAAACATGCTTTACTTTTAAGGGTTTTCTTACTGCAGTTTAAAGGAAATATGAATTTCAATTCCATCCATTTAACCAATTTTGCTAAACAACATTTTTTTTGTAATATTTTAACAAAAGTGGGTATTTTCTTCCTTTTAATATTCGTATCAATTGGGCTCCTTTGTGTTTTGGATTGTTGGTTGGAAAAAACAATCGTAAGGTGAAACAGCCCCTTTTTATTCCACCTTTTCTTGTCAATTCATAAACTAAATGAAAAAAAATATTAATAAAGAAAATAATAGGTAGGTAAATTGATAGTCAAATTAATTCTTAGGTGCAGCTATTGATAACAGTGCAAATATCAGCACCCAGTGCTCCAGCAGTCAGGTGGTCTTACAGTAACGCTGAAGTGGAGCTCTGAGCTCGTCGTAACATTGGTTGTTTTCCCCGGGGCTCAGGTACTCTCATTGATTTGCAGAGATAATAACCCACTTTATGAGTCTCTGCCCTCTCCGTGTCCAGTAGCATTGTGCAACATATGTTACTCTCTTCCTCCTCCATCTCATTGTGTCCCTTAGCCCTTGAGGAGAAAATGCAGAGGTTATGAATTTCCCTGGTAGGTGCATTTCTTTTGTGAGTGTGCCTGTCTGTCTGTGTGTGTGTGTGTGTGTGTGTGTGTGTGTGTGTGTGTGTGTGTGTGTGTGTGTGTGTGTGTGTGTGTGTGCGTGCGTGCGTGCGTGCGTGCGTGCGTGCGTGTGTGTGTGTGTGTACTACTGCTGCTCCGTTGGTTTTTAGGGTCACGGCGTGATATGGAAAGGGGTCAGGGGAGTCGGCCTATGGGCTTGGCTACCTCTGCTTCCATTGTTTTATGCTTAATTGAGTTGATGTCAGGAAGATCACGCCCGGGTAGTTTTCCTGTCAAGTTGTGTTGTGATGGCTGCACTCTTCAACATTTAAGGCACCAGGTGAATACAAAATAATTGAACTCTTCAATTCAATTATATGCTAATATTCACTGACCACTGCTGAACAAAAGTAAATATTTTTTACGTCTTTATGCTTCTTCCTAGTCCATGTAGTATAATTTCTCAATCAATTTCTCAATTGTTTTCAGCATACGGACAGCTCCTAAAATAAAGTAAAACAAGACAAGAGCATGAGCATGATTTTTGATGGTCTCTTAGCTGGATTCAAACAAACCTAACAGGCTAACATCAAACTAAAAATGTGTCTGCCAGTCTTTTTCTAACACCAAGGTATATAAAATTGTATCCTGTTGTATGGCCATGCATTTCCCCTTACCTACTTGCACACCAAGAAACCACAACCTTTGACATGATCAAAACACACACATGTACACATACAGAACTGCACTGACACTGGTGATACAAACAGACGAAGATTGTCTATTGACTCGCTCCCCTCTGCAGCCCACATAAATCTGCCATACCGCTCTGCGCATTTTAATCGAATGCTCTTAGAGTTACATTATTTACCTACTGAATGCCAGACAGAGAGGAGCAAACAAGCTATTACACTATCCAAGTTTACATCACATTATGTTTCACAGCCCCTGGACTGTATGGTGGTGAATAACTGCTCGGTAAATAAATAAATAAAAGACATAGGGAAACAAACAAGTGCTCCAAGTGAAATAGAGATATAGAAAGAAAGAGATGGAAGTTGAGGTTTGATCTTGGCGCATGAATATACAATAACTGATCATCTCATTTCAGTCCTCATCACTTTTCTTTAGTGTGCCAATCCCAATATTGTGTGGCATTTAAAAAAATGACACCATGCTATGAAACGAGGGCTTGCAAGAAATGGATTTAGTGTTGAAGGTTTTGACACACACATCAATCCCATAAATAGTGCAGAATAATAAAAAGAGAATGTTGGCTTGAGGTCAAAAGCGAGCATGGAAACTCTTGAGCTTTAAGTATACCCTAATGGCTTCATCATACTGTACATGGAAGCATAACAATCACAAGTCATTTTCATCGTTGCTATAGCTGTTACTGTGCTGTTTCAGCCACTTTTATGCTAAGTAACCACATTTTGTAAAAAGCACTATGACACTCCAGGGAGCGAGCGCGTTTCCCTAGTGGCCAGGAAAACCCGTTAAAGTACACAAAAGCTCATACAAAGGCATGTAAACAAGCACAGAGTCACGCAACACACACACACACATCAGGACAGATGCACAAGCAGCCATACTTCATTCTCTAGCTCGAGGGGAGGAGCACGGTAGCCCCATCTATCAATGTTCAGTGCATTTAGAGTAAAGCACCTCAGATGAAAGCAAGAGCTGAAAGACGAATGGAAAGAGGGATGAGAGGGGAAAAGAGGAGGAAGGGGTTTGGTCTTGGAACAGGATTGAAAGCAGCACAAAAAAAAAAAAAAAGGGAGAAAAATTTAGATGCTTGTTGACTATGAGCGAGCTACGAAGGGGATGATCAAATAAGAGAATAAGACTCTAAAAATTGAATGACAACAATAATCCCACAAGCTGACAGATGGGTAAATACAGATGGACATAACAATGAAATGCACAATCTGAGTAGCTCAATCCTTCTTATACAACAACACAACACAATCACAACAGTCTGGACGATGGGCTGTCGTTGTCAAGATTTCTTATTACGGACAATCAAGTTGCAAAGTAGGAAGATCTTCTGCCGTGAAGTATTTCGAACACTCTTAATTCCCATTTCTATGATATTTTTTTTAATATCCTGAATTTTCCCCTGAATAATCTGTATAGAATTTCAGCAGCCCTTGTTAGAAAGAAGACGCCAGTCAGGGAAGTTTATGGAAAACTAACCCAGAACCTGAAAGTAAACCGATTTAAACACTGGATATATCATCAGGTTTCTACAAAGTTTCATCTTTAGATTCCATTTTCTGTTTTGCAGTGCACATAGCAGGATGTGTTTGTTTGAGTCTGCTAATATTCTGGAATGACGATTCAACTGAGAATTGTAAGTGTTCAATATGTCAGTCGCCTAACAGTGGACATGCAAAAATAGAAGAGGCCTCTGACTTCCATCACTCTGGAAGCCTGAAATAATTCCTCCCACTCCGCAACTCTATACCAGCTTTCCTTGAAGTCCTCTAAAAGCAGACCAAAGCCTCTTCTTTTCTTCCCTCTCTCTCTTGTGCACTGACTCCCACAGGTGTCTCACTCGATCTTGTATTCGCACAGATGTACACGGGAGGCCGTGACTGACAAGGTAAAGGATCGTGGGGAGGCATGTGGGTGAAGGAGGAGAATTACCATATGTAAGGAACGGAGGTGCCAAGGGTCTCTGTTTTTGTCTCTGGATAAAGCAGGTGGGCTACAAGGGACAAGATAAGAGCAGGTAGCTGCACACACACACACACACACACACACACACACACACACACACACACACACACACACACACACACACACACACACACACACACACACACACACACACACACACACACACACACACACACACACACACACACACACACATATAGTCCAGACACACAAATGGATGCATGTGAATGCAAAACACACAGACGTAAGAACAAAAGGAGCACACACAGGCGATGAGCGCGAGAGTGATAGGAAACAAGGAGGTATCACTGTCTATCCAGGTGTGTTGAAGATACATTGAGGGCGCCTGCCTGTGTATGAGTCGGTCAATGTGGAAGAGAGTGGCGGTGTAGAGATCTGATTAGCACTGGGAGAGAGGCTCAGGAGGTTTTCTCATCAGGATCGGCTTTCACACCCGCGTTATAGTGGTACTTTTATTTCTGCAAGGGAAATGGACAAACTGAAACTCTGCCATCCGGGTGACAAGAGGGATAAAGAACTTAAACATATTTTGTTTGTTTTATTTTGTAGTATGTTTGAAAAGTTATAAAAAATAAAAAAAAAAAAAAAAAGGGGGGGGGGGATGTGTTGTATGTTATGAAGTTCAGGAAATCACATCACTATGGTGAGACACCACATGGCATCTTTCCAGTTAGTGGAAGAGAGGGCAAGGATGCATTGTTTTTAAATGTTAATTCCTTTAAAAATACTTCCTTAAAATGATCTCATGGAACTTCAGTTGAACCCTCATCAGATCTCATGAGATTCGGAGAGGCCTGGCTTTCTTTACTTTCAAACATGCCACATATTATTTTCACAAAATCTACAACACAGGAAATTTGTTTCTAGACCGCACCATCTCCAACTCAAACTAACTATAACCTAACAATTGAATGTATAATGACTAATGTGTTGAAAAGTGTCTTTGCAGTCCTGGAAGTCCAGAGTGATAAGTGGGCACTTTGTAGATTAGGAGTTCTTAAACAAAGGGTCAAGACTCAGCTGTAGGGTCCCCCTATGAAAAGATGACTTGTATTATCTCAATAACCTTGGGTCCCCGGGTAATACTAAATGTACTCCATATGGCTGCCTTGTTTTTGGACTCCAAGAACAACAGAGCACTCCTCATGTCTTATTAGTCGAGGGCATACTTCATAAGTTGTTTCTGGACAGTACCTCTGTACAGTATGGATATATAGAAATGTTAAAAAGTGAAGTATGAGATATGAACGGGAAAGTGTGTTATATTGTTGAACAAACTTTGTTTATCTTTCTAATTCCATTTATTAACGAATTGTTCATTTGTCTTATTTATTCTATTTTCACAATAGAAGTGAATTGTATCTTCTGTGCTAAAAACATCCTTCTTCTTCAGTTGTTTTTTATTTATGGGCCCATGTTACAGTGTCAGTGCTTGAAAAGATAGACAAAAAGGATGTGTTTACTAAGATTAAGTATCATAGAAAACAAGACATGCAAGACAGACGAGATCTGGACAGAATGCTTTTAGCGTTTAACAAAATCTCTTAGTAGTGTGCCCATCATTTATCATCCATCAAAGGTGTGAAACCCAGTTGCTGAAATGCATCAACCTCGTAGAAAATGTTCATCACAAAATCCAGGTGTTTAACCAGTCTCTATACTGCCTTGATTGCAACCAAAATGTTATTGAAGCTAATTAGTTTGATGTTCTTTGATGAATGAGAGAGAAGCTCTTTTTTCTTCTTCCCCATAGCACTAATAAGGCTTTCAGCAAGATCGTTACGCCAAAAATGCTCTATCCTCACTTTTTTTATTTGTTTCCTCTTCCTTACAAAATAATATGTTAAAACCATCTGCACTTGGAGTAAAATTACATATCACCAGTTCCCTCTTTCTGCCATCTAAACACGTCTTTATGTCTCTCTCTTCCTGTCCTCAAAGCTCCTATAAAAGCACAGGAAGGAAAAGCTGGGAGGAAAAAACAGAACACTCAAACGTAAGAGGCTTGTGGACATCTCAAATGCACTCAGAGAGGCCATTAATAAAAATAATTAGCACAGGAGATGGGTGGAAAAACAGAGGCCAGGCTCGGCAGATGTAAAATCTCATTTCAGCTATTTAATTTTATCAGAGACTGAAGCAGGAAATCCACCAATCATTGTGGTAGAGCACAGGGCTCCATTTGACAGGCATCTCTGTCCTGGAAGGACACAAATGCACACACAAACATAAATACACACAGACCCTATCGTCGGCCAAAGAGGGCCACAGGGGTCATTAGTGAAGGAAGAAGATCAGATATCACCAATTCATCTTGGTCAAAATGATTAGAGAGACACAGAGAGAGAGAACGTTATGTACGGGGGTGGCTGTGCACATTCCTGGTTTAATGTACTATTGTGATCTCTGAGTCATTAATCAAGCCCCAGTAGACACACGCCCACATAATGTTTCACACACTTGCAGAAACAGTTCAGTTCAGTTTCAGAGAGGTCAAGGTGATTCTTGTTACTGTAACTGGGAAAATAAGAAATGGGCAGTAAACTGCAGCTCATGTTGGAGAGTAACAATTGAAGTCTACACTCTGCAACACACATGGCAGAGTCACAACTTGTTTGGGGAAGCCTCGGGCAATTAGTGCCTGGCATTCGGATATGTTGTTCCTACTTAGTAAAACCACAACAGAATAGGCACAGTTGTATTATTATAGTGAAAGGCAAAAGATGTAAGTTTCCCCAAAAGGTGATAGAAGTCAGTTAGGTTAGAAAAAGAAGCCAATATTGGAGCTGTACATTTCTGGAGTATCTCTAAGTGCACAGTCTAACATTAATCCATCATATCATATCATGACATGGTTTGCCATTGCATGTATGTGAATGGGTCAGCATCGTGGATGCATGTAGACGATATGGATTCTGCATTTAAAGATGGTGCCCTACGCAAGAAAGTGTCTCACCGGCTGTATAATACGCCTGCACACTTTTGCTCGGACTGTTCTCCAGCTGGCTCGCCACATACAGGGATAGTATGAAATTATTTACTGTAAAGGCTCTTCTAGACCTTTAGAGGTTTGTGGGGCCAGACAGATGAAATGTTTCGGGGTGTGACTCTTGTCAGTATTTTGCTCCATTTGTAATGCCTGAAGTATTTTTGAGCTGTTGTGCAACATGTGATCTGTATTAGTGTGGCCATTACATGAAAATCCCCTCACAGCCCAATGTTGTTAGTGAGGAGTTTCTTACTCTCCTCCCAACATGCTACTGCTCCAGTTTGATGAGAATTCAGCTTAATTTAACAGACATTTTAACTACAATTACCCACCTACATCACAAATTAGCAAAGGCCGCAAAGACAGAAAACCAATTAGGAAACAGAAGAAAAGTGCAACTGCAAAACGTATCAATGGATAGGAGTGAAGATGCATTTAAGCAGGCCAATATGTATGTAAAGGGTACAACTACAACCTCATGCAGGTCAAGTTCATCTGTATAGGGTCACTACTGAATGCCTCTGGGTTTTGCAGGCCCACAACAAAATCAGATGGCAACAGAGCCTAAACTCTCGACCCTAAACAGTAGAGAAAATATCATGGGACTAACAAGCAGAAGGCTTCTTTCTCTTTTATCTTGATAGTCTCTTTGTGCAATTTTCAATAAACTAATCATTTAGACAGCATATAGCTGAAAAATAGACAACTGAAGCAAGATCATGTAAAAGACAACATCTAAAACATATCGAGTTAAATAATCTCACAGAAGTTATCAAACTTAAGAAAAAACACATTTGACAAACAAGCAAGAGACCCATTAGTTAAGTATCTAATTAGTCCCTTTGTGAAATTTTAAACGTGTAAATCATTCAGACAATGGCACATTAATTTAACATAATAGCAAGAGAAACAAGCACAAAGAGGAGCTGTTGAAAGAACATGGAACTCAAAGTCAAATTAAACTTTCCGACAATCAAACTCAAGCAAACATGCTTCATGCCAGACAGACTTTTGTTTTAAGTATTGTACAAAGCAGATTGTGGGTATTTTGATTTGCAAAGGTAACGAGAATTAACATAAATTGCAAAAAAGATCTCCAGATTCTGTTATATTCAATACTCCTTGTAAAAAGTAAATCCTTAAAAACA
>NW_027210629.1:3907500-3977500 GCF_029030835.1 Brachyistius frenatus
TCTGACACTCGCACACAAAGAAAATAAGACTTTGGCTCCGATCTTGACGTATCAGGGATTTGGAGAAATTCTTGATGTATCAGGGATTTGGGGAAATTTCTCATGCTTAAATGCAAAGTCATACACACCTTTTAAATCTAAACTGAATTACTGGACCCACAATACCGGACCTTGGAAGACTTTGCTCAACACTAAAACGTCTTTTATATTTGCTTCTGTTTTCTTGCCAGCGAGCTACTGCTGCCTGCCAAAGCCTTTGTTTGACGCCACCCTGAAGGATAGGGAGCTGAATCATTGTAAAAAATAAGAGTTCCTCACTGATATAGCAGTGTATACTTGAAAGAGAGGAAAAAATTTGTTACCCCATTACTGAGCACCAATATTCTGTTTAATACTGGTAAGAATAAATAACAATTTAATAATATTTCAAAAAAAAACTTAGAGCTGGATGCAGCTTTATTTCTTCATATCTTCAGGAGAAAAACACTTTGGTGATACTTAATCACGCTTCCCTTGGAATTTTTTTTTAAGGTAAAAACTCATTAATGTGACTTTGAAACCATGAGAACTACATCACTGCTTATTTATCTTAATATTAACATTTTCCAGGGACTTCACATGTAAAAGAGGCCTGAAGATTTGACAAGCTAAACTGTGCAGATTAAGGTGAAAATGCCAATAGCTGAGGAGCCTCGATGTTTTTTAAACATCTGTTTTAATATTCTGGAATTTAATTTACTCTTAAACATTTCCTCAATCTCTGCTCGGTTCCACTGCGAAACCACGTTCAGTATATTAATTCACTGAACAATATCTTGGCTTTTAAAAACTACTATGGTGTCTTTACGACTCATTTCTAAAATGTGAAAAAAAAAGAAGAAAAGAACATACTCCATCTTATTAAAATGTTGTTTATGCACACTGGATATCATTGTTATGAAGTATTAGTTCGTTATGAAGTTATGAGGTGTTTTTTTTAATAACTGAGAAGAGATGAATAATAAAAGGGAAATAGTAGACCCGTATTGTAAATTACATCTGTGGTATCCTGAGGGTCAGGAAAATGGACTTTCAACTCAAGGCTACGATAGTGAAGAAGGTTCCTCTTCATCTTCACCCTTACAGCAAGGAGCTCTGGTGAGTCATCAACGACTCAACAACAAAAGTCCCTCACGTTGTATGGGCCTTGTGCAACATTCACCAGTGGTTGAAACGTGAGGGAAAAAAACAGAGGACTGACTATACCCTGCGTTTAAAGCTTTCCTAATGGACAGGTGGTCTTTGACTCTATTTTTTGTGTGTAACTGCGCACATGCGTGTGCGTTTTGTCGTACAATCAGAGGTTAAAGCTTGACAAAGCCGAGTGATCAACCCTTAATCCTGTCTCACTGTTTGATCAAACCTAATCTCTTCTACGAGGATGTTGCTATGGTAATACAGTAAATTAGACAGCCCAAATGCTAATTTAAGATTTAAACTGGGCACTGTGTGTGTTCTTCTATTGTTATGAAGTACCAAAACTCAACACTATGGGATGTTTTTAGTCAAACAACTGCTGTTGCCATCAGCAATTTACTCAGACTTGTGTTTTAATTCAAAACCTTGTTTCTTGCAGTACTGCAATGATCAAACATGTGTCAGGTGGTATAAAACAAGTTCATTTTTGTCACTAAAATGATGTTTGTGCAGCAGACTGATGGAGACTTCCAAACATAACCAGTTCAACCAACTCTCCTGCACACTGGGACGGGTTTACAGCAAGGCTCGAGAAGAAGATGCAGGACAAGAAAGCAGGGATGAAGTGAGACACAGCCCAAAACAGTGCGTGTGTGCGTGCGTGCGTGCGTGTGTGCGTGCGTGCGTGTGTGTGTGCGTGCGTGTGTGTGTCACTGCACAGTGTGTTGTTTGTGCTTGTGTAAATGCATGCATGTGTCTCTCAGAGGTGAAGCTAATCTTCTTTTATGCAGCACAGCCAGAGGTATCCAAGCAGACAGGCACCAAGAGGAAGAATAGTAACAATACTTGAGAGAAAAAGAGGTCCATATTTATCACAAAGAGTGCAGACAGTCTCGAAGCCAAGCAACATGTGTAGCGCTTCTCTTTAGCTAGCCAGTCACAATGAAGCAGGAACAAAGACGCTGCTGGGAGAATGGCTGTAGGTAGGTACACTAGCACAGTGCCGACCAACACAAGCCCTCGTCTCATCCCGCTCCTCACACAGCTCACAATTACACGGCTGTCTAGCCACACAAAAGGAGCAGGGAAATAGAAATGGATGATTTTCGAAAGAAGAGTGTGAAAAAGAAAGAAAGTAAGCATGAAATGTATAAAGAAAAGCGGTTGAAGGTCTCGGGAGAGGTTGGAAACATAAAAGGAGGAGAAGGAGGAGGCAGCAGTGGTGACAGACAAGACTTCAGACTTCCACGGCTGTCTTTAGACTTAATGAAATGGAAGGGCGGAGCAGCAAAGAGGAGGAGAGCAAGGCAAGATGGGGTTTTTACTTCTGTGGAGAACGCTCTTGCAAAATGATTTTTGCTGTAAATTTTCTTTACATGACCCATAAATCCATATGCAAGTGTAAGGATGCAAGGTTCTGCTTCCTCAGGCGATGTGCAACACTGAGTTTCTGGAATCCTCAGTACAAAAAAGCTTTAAGACTTTTTTTCATTGGGCTAATATAAACAGATATAAAAAATATCCAATACCTCAAAAGAGCTCTTCAGTAAGCAAATACTTGATATTGAGGAAAAGCAACAATCTTGAAATGAAGCAAAGCAGGGTTTATTGAATGACAGGGAACATGTTCACGGCTTCTGAAAGAGCTGACCTTCTAATGTGTAGACTTACGCTGTTGTTTTGTTTTGTACTTGGAAATCTAATTAAAACTATCATCAAAAGGCAAATTCAGTATCAGTATTTACTTTCTCATCATGATAACAAGTTTGCCATTTTCTGCACAAAACTCTTTGAAATTATAAATCGAATAAAAGGTTAAAGTGAATTATGAAATGCCTGAACTAAACTGTTCTCTATAACAGTATAATAACAGTCTAATTTTGCTTTTTGGCTGTACTCCTAGAAAGTCATGGATCTCATGTAAATGAAAACTTAAAGAGCTAAAAAAAAAAAAAATTAAAGAAAGAAATGTGCTTCTTTCAGTATGCTTCAGCATCTTTAATTTTTTTGTTCTGTGTTTTTGTAGGACACTTATTTCTGAATGGGTTTGACTAAAAAAAAAAAAAAAAGATAAATTGATGAGAAATGAGTAAATACATCCAATTTACATTCACACTAAAAAGTAACAATTTGCAGCTGCAGCACCTCACAAATAGTCATAAATAAGTGTTCATAATCCATATTTGTTTATTGCTTTGATTAAATGACAAAATTGTTCATCTAAAAGCCAAGGGTGTAAGCTACACTTTCTACCTCTATTTCAGCATGTGTATTTGTGTGTGTGGTGTGTGTAACTTTCAGCAGTCTGAATCGGGGTCTGCTTCAGCAATTAGGACCTGGATGATTTCCCAGGCTAGCCGGTCGTACGCGCTGCTCAAATGAGAATCACATTCCTATTGTGTTCCACCACCGTTAATCATGTTTTCAAACGACTCGGCAAAACGGCGGGGCATTCCAGCAGCTTGTCATCGGCCCGCTCAAAATTGTGCCGATGGGGTCATAACTTGAGCCATAAATGCCCATCATCCTCAGCTTTCCTGTCCAACCTGTGCTTTTTTTTTTTCTTTTCTTTTTTTTGTCTGGGAAAAAGGAGACGAAAGTAGAAAATGAGCACACTTTGCAGGGCAGCTAACGGAAAACAGAAACACCGAGGGCCTTGTATGTGCCCCTCTCTACCTTCATCTTCAGTGAAGTTACTCCTTGAATTAAGCATTTTCTCCAGCTGTAATTGCAGGTTAAAACAGTTCCAGAGTTCCAGTAAGTGGCAGAAGTTATAATATAAAGACAGCGGTAGCCCTGGAGGTACACGCATTACAATAAATAATTTTGAGTTCAAAGCTGCATCATATTTCTGTGGACATCTGATATAAATCCACCTGTAAACTCGTGGCTGTCATTGCATACAATATCAGGCAACAATTTCACCATCTCTAAAAACAAGCGTCACTTGCAAACCAGTCGATTTGTCCATCGAAAACGCGAGAAGAAAAAGCCAACTTAGCACTTTGCGAGGTTAAGTGGCAGTTATTCACTTGAAGTTCATCCAAATGGACAGCCTGTTGCCAACACTGACGGGCCTCCGTGATGCCCATGCACAAACAGCATTTTAGAGGAGCTTGTTCGGTTTCCAGCGGAAACCAAACTGGCCCTACAACACTAACACAACAGCATCTCTTCGCCCTGCCGTACGCTATTCCTCCCCTCTGCTGCACCTAAGCAGTTCCCCTGAGGACATGCAAGTGAGGATACTCACCTTTAAATGAAGAACCGGGGTTCTGAAAAGCAATGCTACGCCCCTATCTGCTACCGCGGTCAGCCTGCTGCAGCCATAACACAATAAATAACTCAGGAGAAGATGAGCACAGCCCCGTGGCAGATGGCGATAACACTTACCTCGGGTCTGAGTCGACACAGTGGTGTTTGTGCTTGTGTGTGCTTGTTTGTGTGCGTGCGTGCGTGGGTGCGTGCGAGTCTGCATGAATGCAGGAGAGAAGGTTAGTGGATGTCTGCCCATGTGAGACGAACAGTTAAGTTAGAGACGGTTGCCCATGGTAGATGCTACTGTGGGGGACAAAAGCAGGGGATGCATCTGCTTTCTTGGTGACTCTTGTATTTCTGAAACATGCAGTTAGCTAGAACAGGAGAAAATCTACTGAAACTCCTCAGTACACTGTATACTGTATGTATTTGATCCACAAAAACTCAAGTTTAAATTACAAATATTTGCTTTGTCCCCTAAAAAAACAGCGCAAATAAAATATTTGACCACTAAATACAACCTCTGTTTTGGTTTTATTACAAAATAACCTTATAATCCATCAACTTTTGTCGATTATTGAGACATTAAATTCCTACTTTTGTTTCACCGCGCAGCAGTATACCAACCTTTTTCCATTCAAAAGCAACTTAATCAAGGGTTTTCTTTCTTTATATCTTTTTGGCATTTGCAACAGAGAGCTGCAGCCACGGGATGCCCAGATGCAGTGTGTTGTAAATTGTTCAAATACTTTCTTGTTTCACAAGAGACACTCCTTTTTAAGAAAGGATTTATACTGGAAACTGTTTTGCATATTCCTACCTTACTGTCAGATTTCTTAACTTGTTTTAGAAAAAAATAAGGTTTTGCGGCCTCAATTATTGATAGAAATGAGTCAATTTAAAAATGCTGTTTTTAGGACACTGAAACAGAGCCTTATTTCGTCGAAATCCTGTCAAAAAATACACTACAGCATTTTACTCTGATGAAATGTGATTTCTCTGGAGGAGATAATACAACCAATAAGCACTGGCTAATAACAGAATCTTGTTTCAGGCACTGAAGAAAACAGCCAGTCCGGCTGTGATAAATTGAGGTGAGCATGCCCCTCAGGGCTGCGTATCGTAACTCCTCTTGCTCCGTGTCCACGTGCAGAGAGAGGTGAACTATCACCATGTTTACCAATAGGCCTGACACAGTGGCACACAGTGTACACCCTCCGCCCACTCAGCCGTAGCTAATTGCTCTGCACTTTGATTACCGCCATCTATTTTAATGAGAGCTTATCAACGCGTTCTCTCCTGCCCGTTTTCTCCGTCAGACACACGCGCGAAACACAATAAACACACGGAGGAGCGCGCGCGTACGATTTGGACACATACGCACACACAACGAAAAAGGGGAACGGTACTGAGTGCCATGTTTCTCCCAGTGACAGGGAATTGGAAGTTGTCCATTAGGCTAATGGATATGAAGAGGAAAGGAGAAGGGGGATGAAGAGAGAGCACGGGAGGAGGGGATGGGAGGCCGCTGAATTGTACCCCGACAAATTCTCCACAATGGCCCAACAAGTCATACCGCGGCGTGTCATTTTCTTGCTACTAAAATAGAGAGAAGAATACTGCAATTACCCAAAATGCCTTTAATCACGGGGAATTTGCCTCATAAGTCGGCTCCTGTTGAGAACAAACGAGCTGTTGTGTTTTTACTACTGCTTGCTGCTCCTTCAGCTAGGCTGGATGGACTCGGCTTCATTAGGATAGTTTACCAGCCCACACACACACACACACACACACGCCAGGCTGACACAGCCTAATCAATGGACTCACACTGTTCTAAAGACTCCAGAAGAGCAGAAACAGTAGATACTGAACTGGACAGGGTTGCTGATCGATGGTGAAAATGTGTGCCTTTCCAGCATGGCTTCCAACAATCCTTTATTTTCTTTTTCTTTTTTTTTCCTTTTAGCACATACTGTAGCTTCTGTCACTGATGTTGGTACAGTAACTTTTCCTGAAAAGTTTAAAAACATTATATTGTTCCGCTGAGAACAAACAGCATGAGCAGACTATGCAATAAGCAGGAGGATAGTGCATTAGAGGGGCTTGAGCGCGACGACCGCATCACAACCACAGCTATGCCGGATCACATCAATACACTCTGTCTCATCATTTTACGAGACGTTAGTCGTCCATGAAAGTACTTCAACATGTCTAGTATAACGATCATCAATACCACACACACACACACACACACACACACACACACACACACACACACACACACACACACACACACACACACACACACAAAATTGCTAAGTTGGAAAATGGTGTTCCAGGGAAACAGCGCTCCAAATAATGCCAAGATGCGGTCACGGCACTGTGCAGTAAGTCAACAAGGAAAGGTAAATGGGTGCAACATTTGTGAATCTATAGTTTCAAAGTTGAATTTAAGTGTAATAAAAACACCGGATCTATGGTTCACTCTGGCAAAAAAATCATGCCTGACTCTTAACCTCCAACTGGATGTCTGGAGACCTCACATTGACCTGACCATGACCCCTATCTGTCACTGTCTCCATAGCAACATGAGCAAGGGCGGCGCTTTACCACAGCAAGCTAAGGCAGTGGCACCGTCTTAGAAACTAAAGCACTGAGCTTCAAGTTTTCAAAGGAAATGGCTCGCAGTTTCTACAACCAGGTTTAATATGAGCAGTCCAAGCATTCCTCTCACCTCATTTTTACACCCTAACACCTACACCTACTGGATATTAACACTGAATTGTCCTCTTTGATTTACAGCATAAAATGCCTTTGCATTCCCTTGGTGTTATCATAATATTAAAGTATCACACCTTACCAATAAAACACACAAGGCACGGTACAAATAACCCCCCCCCCCCCTCACATAAAACATAAATAATCTGTAACACAGGTAGAGGGCTCGAGCACGTACTATAAAAACAAGCTGCAAATCCAATTGTTCTCTCCGAGGGGACAGGAGAGAGAAACATCCTAATGAGAAACTGGTGGCTAAATAACCACGATGGTAATAACAGTGGGAGCGTCTCTCGGAGCAGGCGTTTGACTCTGGTGACACACAGCCATTAGGTATTCATGAAAACAGATGTTGCTCGGCTCGCCAGCTCATTGGCCCAAACACCCCCTGAAAACGCCAGAATCCTAAATGAATTTCCCAACGGAACGCGCCGTTTGATCCCGTGCCGAGAAAAAGTGAGGAGATTTTCATGCTATAGGAGAGGAGAGGAGAGAGAGAGAGAGAGAGATAGAGAGATAGAGAGAGAGAGAGAGGGACGAGGGGAGAGTGTAGTATATCCCCCTTGAAGTCGCTGTCTTCTCTGCTTCATAGAACAGCTCTTCATCACCAAAACCTCATCTCTTCCTCCTCATGTCCAGAGATGCCATGTTTAGCACGAGCCGAAGAAAAAAAAAATCCTATTAGCTTGATGGCAAAGTGAATTTGATGAAGCATTCTCAACCAGGCAACCCTCCTAGTGGCTTATCACTCGCTAAGCAGACAGGGCTTAGGCTCAATGCGTACAGAGGGAGGGGGGGAGACCAGAGCTATTTAGGTGCTTTAATATACAACACTGTATAAGCAGTACTATATAAGACAATATTTGATTTAAAAGAAGATTTGTCTCTCAAGAAAAAAAACAACAAAAAAAAAAAACGGTTTCATACTTTTTAATTCTGTTTATTATTTAGGCTTATTGTTTTGTCTCCTGATTAGATTCTAGTGTCGACTCAGCAGCACATTTGTTCTTTCTTCTAATTTTTTCCTTTCACACTGCATTGCTGGAAACATTTTCTGAACTGTCACTGCCAAAACAGAAACTGCTTTACTGCCAGCTGCTGTGGCCTATGTTCACTGGCTTTAAACATAACGTTCGAGTGCACTGGGACATAAAAGTGAGGACACAAGAATAATTTGATAGTATATATTATAAAAATAAATTATATTCTTTTAATATTAAATGATGACCACAATTCATCCCCTCTTTGCCTTTTCTATAGTTATTTATATTTATCCTTTATCAGTATTTATGTGTAGCAATATTGCTGTTATGCATCGTGGGTGCTGTGCGTGAAGCCTTGTGTACAGATTTTGGCCCTCACTATCTTGCTAGTTCAGAGCTGTTACCCAATAACACGATGCCCCGCCCGCCGATAGCGGAAACCTGACTGCACCACAGGCCTGTCAATCAAACAGACCCCCCCCCCCCTCAAAATATGGCTTTTTGAGGCCTAATATCAAACTAATGATGGGATTATTTTCAGATGGACCGCCAGAAAACTCAAAAGTAATTTTGGACTTTGTATTTCATGAGACAAGTTGAATTGGAGTCTATGGAGCCGACCCCTGGTGGCAGTTGGTGGTATTGCAGTTGAAGGCACTTCCGCACTTGCTTACTTGTCAGACCTGGAGGCTATGTCCACTTTTATAGGCAGTCTATGGTGTTACCAGATGGGCCAAAGCCTGTCTCCCACCTTGGTGGGAAGTAAAGTTAAATGTTCTTGTATATTATGGATGGAACATTATAACACTTAAATCATACTGTAAACCCTCACTGTGTCCCCCTACCAAAAAAGTACCACTGACATTAAGTTCACTATCTGTGTCCATGCATGTCATATAGTTAATTTCACTGCAGTGTACAGTCACCCGCAAAAAAAAGAGGGGGAGGAGGAGGATGAAGACCAAGACAACAGGGAGCCAGATGTGTAGCCTTTGTTCTCTATCCTTCCCATAACTATTGATATTACAGTGTTTTTCCCTCCAAAGATGTTCTATTTAGTGTGCTGGCGAATTGACCAGAGCTGGTGGTTTAGAGAGACAGACGGAGGAAGACGATGAAAGTAGATGAAGAGCAGGCTTTAATAGATGGTGTTGTTGATGGATGTGATTATAGCCTCTTCTTGCTGTCCATCCATTCTCTATAGATTCCAGATGATAACAGTGCTCTCTTTCTTCCTCTCCATTCCTCCCTCTCAAGTTTTCTTTCCTCATACCCTATTCTTTTCAGCCCTTTACTTAAACATCCCATCCTCTTCTCCTGTCTTTCAACTTTTCTGGTTCTGTTTCTCCCCCTTTTCTCTCTGTGGCCTTGTTCTTTCCCTCTGTTCTCTCTCTGCTCTCCAAGCCCTGTGTACTTTCTTTGATTCTCTCCTCCCCATAACACCATCTTCTTCGAACAATCACTTCCCCTCTACCCTCCTCATTTGCTTCACAGGGAGCCGGCAAACCACATCACATACAGAATCTAAAGCCTTTCTTTCACCTCCCCAAAAAGAGCCCTCTTCTATCTTCACTTTTTCTCTTTACCACGGCCTCTCTTGCTTTCATGGCCAACATCCCAGCGCGCCTCCTTACAGTTTACGACAGTGTTCACATTTCCAAAGAAAAAATACCCCCCGATGGGTGGTACGTGTTTGCCTCAAAACACATTAGCAGTGTCGAGTAAAACACTATGACAAATGACAGGAGATGAACAGTGGGGATCCTGTTGGTCATTCAGCCAACCAGCAGAAGCACTGGAGTGCGCTCCGCCACAACACTGAGGCTCAAAGTGAAACCAATCCTCCAACGCCATACAATATCTGCCTTAATCTTACTCAAGCTCCGCTCATTACACACTCAGCATGGTTCCAGAGACAGGCAACACAGGGAGCTATGCGGCTGGGGTTTGCACGCCAACTGCGTGCGAGTATGTGTATGTGTGTAGACGCAATAATGTGGTATCACTATCACTGCAAGACAAAGCCACAGTAAGGGGGTGTGTAATACGCCATGACATTGTACGCAGATCAAGTAGATTTATAGTCCGTATCTTCCCCTCCCATAAGAGACACAAGCATAGAGAATGTTAATTTCCACCTCCATAAACAACCATAATAAGCATCACACTGACATGTGAGCATGTTTGCATGCCTGCGTAGGAATCAGCGTGCTCTGATACACGGAGTCTGTGCACATGACATGTAAATGCCTGAGCAAATGTGTCACTGTGTGTGTGTGTGTGTGTGTGTGTGTGTGTGTGTGTGTGTGTGTGTGTGTGTGTGTGTGTGTGTGTGTGTGTGTGTGTGTGTGTGTGTGTGTGTGTGTGTGTGTGTGTGTGTGTGTGTGTGTGTGTGTGTGTGTGTGTGTGTGTGTGGTGCAGAAGTCTGTTTTTACCTCAACATCCTGGCCATGATTCATTCACCACCTCCGTCATGAGAGGTGATGTCATCCAGAGTAAATTCTGACAATCCTAATTGTGCAGGGTGATAATGCACCCACATAAAGACTAACATATTTCAACCAGCAATTAATGCTCTCTGTAATCCAACAACTTTTCAGCACCCTATAGGATCCGGCTTACATTCAAGGACATGTGGAGAAAAGGCTCTGCCAAGAGCTGGAGGCTTGATCTGAAAAACATGAGTAGAGTCTGAAGATTTGTGCAAAAAGACCAGGGGTGGGCATCGTGATCCTAAAATAGTATGGCGATATTTCAGGATATTCTTGACGATACGACAAAATACTGTAAAATTCTTTATAACTGATTTAAATAACATACAACTGAAAATATTAGTTTATATGTCAGCATAAACAGTTTTCAATCAGATATTCAGTAAAAACTACAGTGGTTTGTTGTACATCTGATCTTCTGAAAACAAACAACGTCCTGCTTCCTTTTTGACACAAAGTCCTCCACAATGGAGCCACTTTCAGCCGTGCTTACTTTTAAAGCACATAACATACATCATACAGTAATGCTGTTTAACAGTATGGTGTCATTACATCAACACCTTAGATTTTTTGCCAATATTACGGTGTGAATTTTTTAAACCACGTTAAAACTTATGCTGAATATTATTGTGAACGTTACAATGTAACACACCCCTGACGAAGATACACACCACTAAGCAAAAACCACATCTTTGCATACATTATTTTCTTAAGCAAACATGTATACAGACTCAACCCAAGTCAGCAGGCTGGAGGGTTGGAGTGGTACGGCTCCCACTCTGCCAGTTCAGTTTTATGTCTCGGCTTTGATACAAATCCACACAGCATGGGAGCTCACTCCACCACCTGAGGTGTGAGTGTGTGTTTATGGATATGTGTGTCTGTATTTGTGCGGGTATGAATGTCTAATCTACCACCTGTTTGTCAGTGTACAAAGCCAAACTTCATCCACTTCCAGAGGGTGCAGTTGCATGTTTGTATTGGATGTTGTAAGTATTTAATTTGTGTGTTCACATGCACAAGTCATGCATGTGAGTGTGTATATCTGGAGTGTGCAATCCATTCGGCTGAAGCTGTTCCTCATTAATCAATTTATGGAGGGACAGCAATATATGAGCCAACCCCTTCACAGCAAAACCTAACTGAGCTCCTTTCCTGCCTCCAGCTCACATAACCCACCTTCTGGCCAGATCAGGTCATACACAGTAACAAGAAAACCCACAATGAGGATCACTGGCTCGGGCTAAACACATGCTAAGATTATTATATTATCCAACTGAACTCCTGTCTGTGTGTATATATAAAAAAGTACAAGTATTACTCTCACTCATATGTTAAGATCGCCAACGTTTTATTTTACTGCAGTTTGTTTGAGTGACCTGATTGAGTGACAGAAGTAATGACAGCATTTTATCATTATAATCCAAAATTCAGGATTTTTAAAATCCCCGAACAGTGGCAGAGATGAGGTACAATGGTTATGTGTAACTAAGACAGATGGTCAAAAACAACAAAAGTCAAAAGAAAAATGGATTTTAAAAATTATACGATGGGACACCTTTGACAGCCGTGGGCCAATCTGTTCAACCACATGTCCTATAACCTGAACTTTTCTCATTTCTTATGATCCCCACAGAGAGAACATGACAAATGCAGCAGAACAATGTTTTATCTCATCTGACATCCTGACAACAAGGAAATAAACATAAGCTGACAGCCAATCAGATCGTCCATCTGCTGCTCTGCCTCACAGTGGTTGGATTGGTCAATGAGTGGTGAAGGAATAATATCTGTGAGGGACATACCCCAGAGATAGTGAGTGGGGGAGCTGGGGTGCTGAAGTAAAAGGGAGAAAAAGAAGCAAGAAAAAGGGGAAACAGGGAGAGAGGTGTGGGCAGCGGCATGGCAACGCCAGGCTATTTGATTGGTGGAGGCATGCAGGCAGCCAGGCAGGGAAGACCAGGAAATGTAATTCAGGGAGGCTGTCTGGCTATGACATCTCTGGGAGCTATTCAATCTGCAGCCAAACCCTCAAGTGGCGCCTCGCCTGGCATGGTGGCAGGGAGGTTACAACTGTGAGCTCACTGCCTGTCAACCCCACTACACCCTCTGTGGAGGAGAGGAGAGGAGAGGAGAGGAGAGGAGAGGAGAGGAGAGGAAAGGAGAGGCTGAAAAAATACTAGAATGAAAGAAATATATTTATATGCTGACAATGTGACTAAAAAGTTGCAGCCAAAAATAAACAAGATTTAAAGTGGGTGGGTGAGCGTCGGAAAGAAAAGGTAGGGGGAAAGCCAAGCGATTGAGGCGCAAAGAGACTCAGCCAAGGCTCCAGAGAATGAATGGGAGAAAAAGTGAGGAAGGAAAGGCGGAGTGGGTGAGAAAGTGATCCAGGCGCCGGCTGTGATTCTTCTCTGTCAAGCATGGCTCATACAGAACAGTGATAATTGACAACAGTGGCTGACGTTCTTCCCCGGATCACTCTATTCATTACAAAACCAAAACAATACCTTAAGAAGCACATTAAGCAGCAGTGCCGTATAGCCGTGTGTGTGAAATATATCTTTCTTTTAAGATTATTTCTTGGCATTTAGCCTATATTAGACAGGAGCAGTGCAGACATAGAGGACATGTGGGGAAATAAAGCAGGGAAACTACATGCAAGAAAGGTCCGGCTGCCGGAATCTAACTGAGGGTTCACAGTTGATGGCATTTGCACCCATGTGGTATGAGCCCTGACCACTGTGCTATCGGTCATATGTAGATTATATCTATTACAGAATGTCATTTATTAAACACTATACTGCACAAATGGCCCCATGTGGAGGGACTACAATGTGCTTTGGGTGATCGCTGGCAATGGTCACAGGCAATGCATGCATCTGATATTTACTTGGCTTCCACAAATATGTTAAAATTTAAAATATAGGCAATCCACTACTACAAACAAACAAATAAACAAACATCTAAATAACTGATTGTAGGGGTGTACAAAAAATGATACACGAGTGTGGCAAAATTATTTTGTGTTAGTCATGATTCTCAAAAACACTAACTCAAACTTAAATCAATAGTTTGCATGCACTGCGGCAGATAGACACAACTTCAATTGTGTTGTGTTCAAACCCATGCAAGCTAGCAGCAGTGTTGTATTCTATCTTCAGCCATTTGACTCGTCCACTTTGACATAATGTAAACTGACACAGTAACAAGCATATGGGCGCAAAGCTAATGTTTATTAGGATATTTTTTTCCAAAGATTTGATTTTAAAAATCACCATATATATTACAGTATATTTACTTGAAACCCCTATATCATTCTACTAATTACATGGCTCGATTCTTGCTAATACACAGCCCTAACTGACTGTATATAACTGAATGATAAAAACATAAAATTAGAAAGTCACAAATAACTTAAAGCTAACAAAAATATATACGACCCAGCAGGTACGCATGTTTTAAATGGTTTTAGTTAAAAGTACCCTGGTGTAGCCAGACCCCAATTCACTGTTTGAATATATGGGTTTGAACACCTGTCATAGGGAGTCATCGCAAGTGGTTGCATCCTACAGGGCTAAGACCTCGGGTTCATTTTGAAACTACTGGAGCAGTCTTCAACCAATCAACTGACCTCTATACGCACCAGAACTCTGCCACTGCTGCAACTACACTGAGAAAAAATGCTTGACTTCAACATCATCACATTTAACCACCCCCACTGGTTGCTGATTGGTCCACCTTTAAGAGTGGCTGTGCAAACGCTAATGCCAACAGGGTTTCCAGACTATAATCACAGTCAAGAAAACTGAGGCTGTGA
Source organism: Brachyistius frenatus (assembly GCF_029030835.1). Lineage (NCBI taxonomy): Eukaryota > Metazoa > Chordata > Actinopteri > Embiotocidae > Brachyistius > Brachyistius frenatus. The sequence continues at coordinate 3,922,008 of NW_027210629.1, forward strand.
GCATCAGTCTGGCAGAGCTAGGCCAAGATAGAAGGGTAATTTTGAGAGAATAGAACATTTACGGGCTCCTTTTTTTAAGCAGCAGCTCAATGTTCAGATTTCCGTTACTTATTTGGAGGAAATTAGGTAATCTACCCTTGATTTATACTATCAATGGTTTATTGACTAAATCAAAAGGCACTCAGCTGCAACTGAGAAGCATATTTACAGACACATGTAATGTCTGGATTTATGTGTCTCTCTGGAGTGTGGTTTGATGTACAGTTTGTTTAAAGCACTTGTTAAATAGTGCTCTCTGTAAAGGCCTGGATGTTATCACAGAGTGGCTGTAGACACTGGAGATGCTCCAAAAATAGACAATGACATAAATTTGAAGAACTCCAGGCGTCCCATCATCTAGTCATAAATGTATGGGTGACCTCACAATGTAACATTGCGGTATTTTAAAAAAATAAAATGCTGAATCACTTCACAAATTGTGAACATTTATGAACACGTGTACACGTTACACACATTTTCGCAACATACGGATGTTCACTTGTCTTTCAACAGATCGCACCTGGATCACAGATAAATGACATCATGGGAGGAAATGCGTGAGCGTCTGTGGGAGCTGATAGTTCAGATGCTGCCATTCATCTCTACTCAGTCATTCACATCCATTTAGCCTCCCTGCTGTCTTTCCTGCTGGTTTCTGGGTCCAATAGCTGTTCCTGAAGAATCTTATCAGTCAACTTATGACTTCACTGTCTCGTCCTTGCCAGTCACCATTCAACGTCTGAGATAGACGATGACAGCTCACTATTGGATACTGCTCCAAAAATCTTTTATCAAGCCGATTCATTCACACTTGCATGCAGATGGATAAATTCAGAGACGCACAAAGACGCACAAACAGAATCACTCACCCTTCCTGCCCCCTGCACAGACACACTCATCTACGATTTCATCCCAAAGAGACTGTACACATTCAAACAAACAGAGGAGACAGTTATTGTCCGAATGCAATTATCTTGTACTGTCCATCTCGTTGACTGCTGTGGGACAAAGGGCCCTCTGTTGATGAGGCTAGCAGTGTGTGAATGGGAGGTTAGACATCCTTGGCCTTTTCCATGGCTGTGGACATTCAATCTGCCATCCACACATCCCAGTGGATCTGATAACACTAAACAAACCTCAGAGAGAGGGAGGGAGAAAAAGCCAGACGCTAATGGCTTCAGTATTGTGTGTAAATCCTCTCTTATCTTCCTGCTCTCTGTGTTAAGAGACTGCTTAAGGGCAGTGACAAAGAATATAAGCGCAATGTTGGCTGCCAGTCTTCACCATAACGCAAACAGTTTAGAAAAGGGCATGACCATGCAAAGACGAGCAGACGCTTAGAAACACACAGTGAAACTCCATAAACACATAAACACACCTACACATAATCTGTCTACACACAGCTCACTATCCAGACTAATGCCAGAAAAGGCTGACCTGGCATTAGGCTGGAGCTAATTATTCTCAGCCTCTCCGATTCTCCCATTGGACTTCATCTCACATAAGCACAGCCGCAACGCACACACTTGCACGTACTAATTGTTGTGCTGACTCTCTGTTTAGCGCTGTCTTGTCTGCGTCTTGTGGCGACAGAACAGTAAGAGGTAGAAAATGAGAAGAAAGGTAAAAGGAGTGAGGATGGGAAGGAGAGAAAAGACATGGAGGATTATCCTCCTAATCCTCCTGTCAAATTATAGGGGAGGCTCATCTCTCTAATACATTAAGAGTACAGTAGGAACCTGCTTCTCTTTCTTCTTCTGCCTCGCTCCTCTTTTTTCTACAACCCAACTGAATTTTGGGACTGGGACATTATTGGAAAAGACAACAGTAATAACGTATTTTTTTAGAATGTTACCTATGAGCAAACAAAATGAAGAGGTCAGACCTGATGGGACATATAATGCCAAACAAAATAGTACACTTTATTATTTTAACCACCACCTTGCAGTAAATCTCTCTAAATTTCCAACTCAGTCTCTGTCTATATAATAACATTTCACAAATTAATATTAAAATGGCAAGGATATTTGCAATTTTGAATAATATGCCTAAATTGTATTTACTGCGGTCACAAAATGTACCTACATTTCTGCCAAAACTTTTGTACTAAAGTATGAATTTGTTAGTGTTTTTGACTCTGTTATCGAGAATGTAAATCTTTTTATTTGCACACAGGTGCTTTTGGCCCAAATGTAAAACATACATATGCAAAACCAATTACTAAAGAAGTTTCCTCTACAGTCACCTGCATCACAGCTCACAGACAATAGACTGTATATTCATTCATCACAGGCGCAGACATCGTAAGTAGGAACCAGTCGGGCTGCAGATTATAGAGGAGGTATATAATGTGGGTTCCACTAACTTGTGAGTAACATCAAACTAAGACGGTACAAAGCAAAAAGAACTCGAAGAGAAGATTGTTTCCTTATAATGTGTTCATCTGAGAATCATTTTCTCCTTTACAGAGACATGTACCCATGTCTGAGAGGTCCCTCTAAACGAGGACATCTCTGCTCCAGTGTCCAAAACACAAATGCAGGAAAATTGTTTGGAGTAGCAACAATGGCCGGGGAGCTGAGACTTGGTGGAGTTGGGTGTCATGTTGGCTGTCAGAGGGTGCCTGTCTTCTTGTCAAGGCCAAAGTACACCGGTGTCAAACGTCACAACAGTCGGCCCTATTATTTTCTACGTACAAATGCGACACTGGTGTCAGCTAGGTGCGCGCTGGCCTACGTCAACAAGACCCCTGCGACACTTTACACCTCTGTCCTATTTCCAGCCTCGAAAACCTGAAAGCATTTTTTCCTTCAAGAGAAAATGCTTTTTTTTTTTATAGCTTCCGGCTCCCTTAGCAGTCCTTCTTCTCCGCTGCTCCCATGGCTGCTCAACTTTTCTTCCTCATATCTTGAGACTGCTTATTGCAGTCGAAAAGTATCCTATACGTCCCAAAATCCAGTCACCATGAAGACAATTGAAAAACCTATATTATCTGCCGAAACCATGGCTCTGGAGATTGGCTCTTCATGGGAGAAATCAAGTTTAAGTGGCGGGTGGCCACATATGATTTTATTTGATGAAAAAAGTTTTACAGCACTGTAGAGCAATGCCTCCTATTGGTTCTAGGGGCGTGGAGCGGCGCCATTATGTTTTAAACTGACAACAAATTCTGGAGTCTGGGCTCTCATAGTACCTTTTCTGAGAAAAAGAGTATTGATAACTATTTGTGCAGTTGCTGCTCCTCATTTGTGACTCAGATGTGCAACAAAATAACAAAAATGAAAGAAGAAAAGCTTCAGTAGATGGTTCAAAAGTCAACAATCTCTTGCTGGCACACAATAGCCGTCACATCAAGTCACCCCCAAAGAAGACTCAAACATAAGACAACCGCAGTTAAATTATGGAGAATTCCTACACTTGACTCACATGCATGCTTTGCACACACACTTACACACCCTCAGTGTACGTGACGGGAGCAGGTGTTGGACGTAATGAGTTTGTCTTCAAGCTGTTATAAAATGACAACTGGGAGTGTGGCCACTATCACTGGCACATACACCCCATTTTTTTTCCATACGCTAAATACAAGCACACACACAAACACGCTGCTGCCACTTCTCTAACTGCACACTTATGTCAATACCACTTGTCTTTCAGGGAGCATGTCAACTGTTTGAGTACAACAGAGGAGTGTGATAGCGGTGGTCCACACCTCTGCAGTGTGTGTATGAATGTGTACTTGCACTTAGCCAGGGTGGACAGATGTCCTCCCATGTGAGAAGCGTGTGGCAGGTATGGTAATATGTGAATTAATGCCACAAAGCCACACCTTGCTGTCCTCAAGGTGTCGTCTCATCTCAAGGACATGATCCCACTGCCAACTAGTGCAGCTGTAATTCACTCCATATCCTCCTTTCAGTCACTTCTGCCCACCAGTAATTCATCTTCAGGTAGCACACCGTCGCTCTCTCACTATTGTTTCCAGAATCGTTATCAGACTTTAGAGATACTTTAATTGACAATTACAATAAGAGAGAGGGGAAGAAACTTTTCTTGTTAGTTATTGATGCGGAAATAAAATAATTTAGAGTTACATTTAAAAGCAGAAAACACATATTGCCATATTAAATATTTTCAATATGGATTGCATTTGAAATACATAAAATAATTTCCTTTCCTTCCACGAGCCTCTCCATCCTCACTCTCATACTTTATTCTGAATTATAATCAGATAAAATTGTAGGACTAAAAGCATGGAGAGATGAATGAATGGCCACCAGAAGCTCTTTATTATTCACCTGCGAGGGAGAGGATCATTAGGTTGAGAAAGAGAAGAGAAGCCAATAAGCATCCGCTGAAGTCCAGACAGCGTCCTCTTGATCGCTCCGTCCCTCTTTTCGCCTTAAAAAAAGTCTTTCCTCACCTCACTGCTGAACGTGGTCTACCTCAAAAAAGCTTCAGAAACACATTAATTTGCATTCTTCCACGCTGCTATCCATCCATCCATCTGTCTATCCACCTAAAATAGCCTCTCACAGCCTCTCCCTCCATCCCTATCGCTCCATCTGTCCATCACTGCTCATTACTCTCCCCAATTTGCATTCCTTCCTCTGTCATATTTGCTACCATCCATCCATCTTCTTCAATAAACACAACAGAAGCTGCAGGATGTACGAATATATGAATTTTCTATTGTTAAAATAAAAACAGTAGCAATTTTTTTTTTTTGACATACATCAACCAATGTGAATTCATGAAGGCTTGATATTAAGGGTTTGCATGTGAATCAAAAGCATAAAAACTCATTTTAAACTATATGATGTTACCAAGGTTTCTGCAGTTACTTAAAGGTGGGATTTTCTTGGATTGGCTTGGCAATATAGAAGTGATAAGTAGAGAGAAATCACTACTGGTAAATTACTTAGAAGCATCGTTATACCGGGGTGAATGTTATTGATTGCTATAAGGAATTAGAACACACAGGCTTTTTTTTTTTTTTTCATAAGTATTCCCTTCAGGAAAAATATTTATATATGCATACATTTTCTAAAAACTCTGAAAGAATTCTAGTTTGTCCTCACACATACGCAACCTCAAGTTTCTATAGCGAGGGGAATTAGTCTAAACAGACAAAGAGCTGTTTATTCTCAAGCTTTATCTGCAAACTAATCCAGACAAACAGAAAAGCGTCTAACATCCCGCTACCTGTGGCGACTTGATCTGATAAAAGTCAGCGCCAAAAAAATTCCCCTTTGTGCAAAACCAACTCATCATCTCCAAATGTGAACAATGTATCTTTCCATGAAAACTAATTTCCCTGTGAAAATGGGGTTTTAAGTCTTTCGAGGCTCCTTTTAGATTCTAATAAACTAATTCCAAGGCCGATGTCGAGAGAGGCTTATTTCAATTTCACAAGGCTTTGTTCGAATTTGTTTTACATTATGAGGCTGGTGGGCAGGGAGGGGAGGGGGGCGGCGGGTTGTTGGGTGATGTTTTGTTTTAATGTATTCAGGTATCTTGTTTTGTTGTTTGAGGTCCTCACACCATTAAAGAGAGATGGAAAATCACATGAACAAACTTTGTCTCGTTCATGCTGTCCCTTGCCATCTCTCTTTAACACTGAAAATACTGGGATACACTTTCTCCAGACAAAAATACTGTATATTTAAGTCATACAAAAATCATCCCCACTGCTGGGAAGAAGCCTGCGCCTTTACGCACCACTGTAAGACTTGTCTTTCCATAAAATAATATTTTCGCCGCACATTACAGCAAAGTAAATCTCCAAAAACCCCAGTGATTATTCTCACTATTTTCCAGTTGGTCTAAATAAGCCAGGCAGGCTCATACCAACTGTTGTAAGTCTCTGACAAACAAACAAACGAACACATACACACACTGAGTGAAAGTCGGAAAACTTTATCCTTGTCTGTTTGTTGTGAGTTGACAATAGCAGCTATAGAGATGGATTTCCTCACATGAAAGCAACAAATAAAGAATGTGAACAAGTAAAGTTGCAGGCACAACTAAAACCTCCTGAGGGAAAGCAGTCAGTGCAAAACTGTGGTTAAGATACAGGGTGCAAAGCAATATAACAGTAATTGCAGCCACTAATGACTATAATAACATACCTTAACACTGGGCTGCTCAACACTAGGCTGCCTCTGCTGATTGCAATCATTGTTAATTGCATGTGTTTGAGCCAATTAAGAACAGTAGCAATTTCAACTGTTGCTGTTCCGCCTTCGTCCATCTCATTGTAGGAAGTTCACAGAATATCTATGCATACATATTTTTTCATCAAACAGATTTTGGGGGAAATATAATTATGGAAATGCATGAAGACAATATTTGGAACATCGAGGAATAATCAATAACTTTTAACAAAACCAGCCTCATCAGAGCAGCGAGTGCTTGACAGGCCTTCCACAAACATAAAGGTTGTGTGTCTGTTTAGATCAACATCACTACCTCTGGCTGAGTAAGCCTGTAGCAGCCATTAGTTTCCTGTACTTTCTGGGTCGGGAAAGGATGTTGTGTCCAAATGGGGTAGAGTTGCAAAACGATTAGCTGACGAATCAATTAGTTGATTGACATCAAATTAATTGCCAACTACTTTGATAATTTTTTAATCATTTTGAGTCAGTTTGTTATTAAAAAAAACAACAACTGCTAAAAACCTCTGATTCCAGCTTCTTAAATGTAAGTATTTCCTGTTTCCTTTAGTCTTCAATGACCATAAACTGAATGTCTTTTAGTTGTGGAGTTTTGGTCATTTTTGTGAAAATGTTGTGCAAGTTGGGTCAGCCTATATGGGTAGAAAGCGGATTCATAAAGAGAGAAAGCAATAAAAGAAATGTAATAGGTACAATACAATACCAGTCTATCGGAAACACCAACCCCAGCCAGTGCCCAGCCTCTTGGAGTCTCCCCTCTATTTTCCACTGTAAACACGCCCATTCATTCAATTGCAGGGTGTGTTATAAGGTCTGTTCAAATACATATGCACATACATGTTTTTGGGTGATGGGTAGCCTAAATGTTTTCATCACTCACTATGGTTACTGTAAAATGTCCTGAAATACCACGTAACAACATGTCTGCATTTAGTAATATTTTTCCAAAGGCTCTTCCAGCGGGAGGTAACCAAACTAAACTTTAATATTTTGCTTTCTGGTTTCTGAGCTTCTCATCTACAGCCAAATCACAAATGTAACTTCTGTGTTCAGATTCTGCCAATGCAAACTAAATCGCCACTGAAGTTTCACATTAAACGTTTTTCAACATTGGCAATTACAAGCGTTTTACTGTGAATAACCTACAGGTTGACAGTGGGTCAAATCCCACCAATGGAACGCAAACTTTCAGCTGTGAACATTGAGATATAGACATTTTTCAGTTCCTCAGCTTCTTACAAACTTTTCATTGAGCGATCATCTGAAAACAAATGCACATCCATACATTTCTGTATTTGCCGAGTAAAAACAATCTGCACAAAAAGACGGGGGGGGGGGGGGATGTACTTTTATTCTACATTGACATGACAGCAAATGGTCTTCCTCACTGTTTCTTTACACTAGAGTAGCAGCATTGAGAACAATGCACTAACACAGGCCTTTTCAGCAGTCAGAGCCCAGTCAGGCAGGAAGAACACAGTCATACCTATAAATACCACCCCTTGCCAAGTCCTGGCATGATGGAACCAGCTGAGCTAGCTAGACGCTGAGGTAACATATCAGGGTGCGGAAACTAAAGCTGTTGACACGTTTCCAACTGGCTTGTACTGCTGTGAAATACTACCCCAAAAGTTACAGAGGCATACTTGAATCATGATAAAATGGCTGTCCTTGACTTTTACTCCTTTCTTTCTTTGTTACATTAAGGACCTTAGTGCCCTATTAAGTTTCCCCTTTACAAGCCCTTACGGTGACTTTTGGAAATGTATTGTGTAGCTCATTACTTTAAACTAAAAAGAGATGTTACAACACAAAACACTCAATGCAGAAAAACGCATCCATTCCACCAAAGAATTTATCATTTAATATCTCTAAAATGTAAAATATTGAGCACAGAAAACACGAATACTACTGTCATCAGCTTAGAATTGAAGTTACTGTCCATCTTTCAGCAAGAACTTGTCTTTTCTCTGTTACTACTTAAACTGAGGCGTCATTTCATTCAAAAGGTGTAGCAAAATTGTCCAATTATCCAGACAATTCACTACAAGTGGCGTGTCTTCTGTGATTAACATTGTTCTATAGAGGCACTATTAAAACCAGGGACGTGCATGTCTCCTTTCTTATCAGCATTTCCCTGTTGTTTTTGATGGCAATATAATGGCTTTTACTCATTATGTATTGTGTAAAAATAAGGTGCATGCTTGGTTATGCCAGTCACATACAGTTGTAGATGCAGCAAACAATTACCAGGACCCCTGAGGTAATTAAGGCTCTTTCAAGGTCTCTTTCCAACATGATTATTTTTGTTGTTGTTGTTTTTTGGGGGAGACATGGGTTGATCATGCACTGACCATCAATCTGTAAGTGTATATGAAGGTTCACAGATTGAGATCCTCACGGGACTAAATTGTGAGCCTCACCTGCTGCACACGTGTAGGTTTGCACACGCACAGACACTTACTGCCAGCAGCTATTTCACCATGCTCCTGAATGCTATTCATTCCTGTGCCACATCTCCTTCGGTGAGAAACTGGTGACAGAAGCCACCTCGGTCAGAGAAATGTTCTTTCTCTCTCTGCATCAACATCCCTCTCTTTTCGTCTTCCCATGCCTCCACCTCCATCCATATTCAGCAGATCCAAGCATGTGGAATAGGGGAAGAGGGAGGAGGAAGGTGGAGATGGGGGAGGAGGGGGAGGTTGATTGCACATTCAGCACCAGCTCTTCTTGTTGTGCGGGAATGACCCATCATTTCACACTGGGCCAAATGGCATGAATTCATAAATATAAATAACAGCAGCAAATTCATCTTTTCAGGACGCTGTACAGAGGCACAGGCAGGGCCACATTAGAATAAAGATGCCTTCTCTTTCACTATCTTTCTATCCTCTTATTATTACCCACCACACACCCTTTTGCCTTCTCTATCAACTTCCCCATTTTTTCCCTTTGCTTTCTTCCCCACTTCTTTTTTCCTCTTTCACTATCAGCTTTTCTTGTGTTCTTTTGAAACCTTTGCATATTTATTAAAAGTCACACTATTTTACTTCCTCTCTGTTGTCTGCAAAAGTATGGCTTATTTTTAATTATGTTTAAATTTTCAGGTGCAGTTTTATGGGTGAAAGAGCATCCCAGTGACTCGCCTGGTTGAAGTGAGAAGCAGCAAAAGAGTGGGAAGAGATCGGCCAGGACTGCTGACAGTTGGATCGATTAGCAGCTTGGCTCTCCCTCTGCAAAACCAACGCATCCATTTGCCTTTTGTATAGTTCTTCAGTCCTTTTTGCTGCACATTTCCATCATTTCTACCCGCTTGATTGCTCAATTCTCTGCTTTTTTTTTTTTTTCATTCTTGGCAACAGTCACACAAAGAGACACACAATCAACAGTATTGTGATGTGGTTGGACCCACACACAAAGAAAGACACACAAAGCATTAGAGATAGGGCAGATACAACTGATTACTCAAACTGTTACCTCTCCACACCACCAACGCTAATGGTTGCCACAGTAGTCAGAGATAAATATGTCCAATCAGAGACAATCACCAGGCGGGCTGAAGAGGCAGGTGAACTAATGACAAGGATGGAACAGAACAATAAAATCCTCTCAGCGAGCCTGACAGTCATTTGGCAGCAGTGAAAACAAGTGTTGTTTTTTTTCACGCATCAGGTGGGAGCAGACGACACCCACAGCCTCGCTCTCCTGTTCACCCCTCTGTCAAGCTCACCCCTCACGGTCTCTCATTCTCTCTCCAACTCCATTTGCCACTTTTCTGTAACAGAGACTCAAACTGATGGAGAAAGGATCAAATAAATGTAAATACAGGTAAAATATAATAGCAGGAATAGCACACCACGCTTTTGCTCTTTTAAATGAGATTCTGTATTGAAATGCATATGCAGGCTAGAGTAGGACATACTAAGTGTTTGAGTGAGAACATTTTTGAATAACTGAAATACTATCTCTGAAAGCTAGGTTTATTATCAGCATTATAAACCTGGTTAAAATTTGCAGCAAACGCTGATAACGTTCATAAAAATCAGGATCTATATATATATAGTTTTTTCAAAGGTCTTTCACAGTTGATTCTCCTCCACAAATCAACCCCAGAGATACATTTTCAAGTTGAGGGACCTCTAGCAGTTGAATAAATAACAACAATCTGGTGTCCCGGAGAAGTGACGTAGTTCATTTGATGTGAGTTTTTCATTATTAGGAGGAGGTAGTTTGGGCGAACTGTTTGTTGAACAATGAACTGTGGTGAAGAAGACCACTGTTCACTTTTTTTGAGTTTTTTTTTAAAGCCACGTTTACTATCGCCATGCTGACGAGAATCGCACGACTTAAAGGACGCAGTAACTTTAAAAGTTTAAAGTCATTGTTATCTGAAAATATTATCCTTCCCAAACCAAGTGTTGTTTGTGCTCTGAACCTGACCAGGGTCGTATTTCAGCCGTATGGGTTGAAGGTAACACATCTACATGTCCGCCAACTTAAGCAATACCAATACTGTATATAGTATCTGTAGCCAACATAATTAGAACAAACAGCTATCCAACGGTCCAAGGAGGAAGACCCTTCTTTCCTTCTCTGTTGGGGAACCAGCACTTTACTCAGGCCAACACGTGTGTCATAAACCCTCTGTTGGGAGAATTTATAATGAAGACACAGAGCACAAGTGAAGAAGAAAATGCACTTACGGGCACTTAATCACAGATGTGGCTCCTTGCTCGAAATCAGAAATGAATCAGGAAAACTGAAACTATATGGGACCATGGATGTACCAGCACTTTGTGGAGAGTAAAAAGGCATGGAGCCATTAATGATGAACAGCATATCGTTATTTTTCATCCAGATTTAGAGCTTTAAGCAGGTTTAAATAATAATGTCTGCGAAAAGATTACAGAAAAGGTCTTACCAGGGAGAACTTAGCTAATCTACTGTAAAAGACTTCAGCAGAAGGCAGTAACAGATATCTTAACTCTGTGCCACATGTGACCTTTACATTGTTTTTTGTTTTTTTTACCCTCCTCCTTTTTTCCCTGGATTTATGTTTTCTCTTGTTCCGGACTGCTGCTGCTGCTACAGGCTTTTATGGAAAATGAGCGCGCTGTTACATATCAAACAAAGGTCAGTATATGTTAGTTGAATATGTTCGTGTGTGTCTGTATGGAAAATGGAGTCATGTCGAATCACAATGAAAGGTCAGTGTGACGGGTGCTTGAGTGATCAGGTACGACTTCCTGTGAGTGACTTGTCCCTTTACTCTGAACTAATATACATGACTGCATCTGCAAGAGAGTGTATTCACATGAGTAATACTGTCAATCACTGAAGCAAAAGCAAGAACTACCACTATGACAATATCACAAAATTATATTAAAAAAAATAAGACATTTGGACTGTTGGGTACCGCTGCAGTCTAAAATTAACAATATTCTACATGTAAGCCTCTTAATGCACAGCAGATAAATAGTTCTCCATTCATTTCTAATATATAACTACATTTTGCTGCTGCCTCAAGAAATCAAACAGATAAACAGTTCATACTTAAATCCCCATCTTCATGTATTATTTTATGTACAGTAAAGTGGTTGTGGGTAAGCGGTTTAATTTGGAAGTCATTGGAAAGTCAACATTTAGGTGTAACTACCTCTCTTGACTGCTTTGCAAAAATCACATTACAACTGAGGAAAATGAGGCCATTTTGCAGAATTAAGTACACCCACTGGTGTAAACACAATCTCCTCGTAATGTTACACTCCCATCCTGCATACACTGCTAAAAAAAATTTTTTAAGACTAATGAACACAAATTTAAAGACTTTAAACAGGAGTGAAACTTCATGGGAGCTCATCAAATTTAGTACAGTGTTACACCTCCACTTCCATCCCTGAAAGAAACAAAGGTGGCATTTTTTTGGCACAGAATAAGTGTCCTCCCTCACAAAGGATACTGTAATTGAAAATGATAGTTACGTCATTGATTGAATGAAGCTTGATTTCTGACCCACAGATATAATATTTGTATTAGCTTATTATTACGGGTATTATTCAATGTAATTATTAGATTCTGCTTAGTTGGGATTCGCCTGCTTTTTTTCTGCCAGTGTTGAAGACAAGACTTTAAAGTGGAAGGCAACACACTGGCAACAAAGCAATAAGGTTACATTGGAGAAAGAAAAAAAGAAAAAGAAAACAGCTTCATTTTGAAAGTCAAGGGTCCACTGCTGACACCCGAGTTCCTTTTGATGGATCCAAGACAAGCTGCCTTTATTGAAATGTCAAAAGCGGGTGAAAACTAAATAATCTTGACACCCAAGAGCTGAACTAGCATTCAAGACCACTGGCCAATGTCAACATGTTCTGGTGTGTATTTCCTAAACACCTGAGTATGTTGACTAAACGGACATCCCAAGGGCCTACTTGCTACTTCCATCTTGTTAAACTGCAGCTAAAAAGCATGAAATTAGATCCAAATTTTAATCTACACAACATGAGTGAAACCAAATTAGAGAAGGTTAGCTGTGGCCTGTGCTGCTCCTTTCTATTTGATTACTGCCTCTCTGCCTTGGGTCCAAGTGTCACTTGGTTCATCAGAATTATTCAATATAGGATATCCCTTCACCTGTAGGCTCTTATTAGCCTTTATCACATACACTGCAGCTACCTGCGATATGTGAGATGAGTGAAAGAAAAACTATGAGAAGGATAATTGATGACCCCCCTCCTGGGGTTTATAGAGCAGGTGGCTGACAAAGCACTGCAAGTGTTTGAATGTGGTTTCATCATCCTGAAGATGAAAAAAGCATACCGGGGATGGTGTGTTTGATTAGTATTTTTAGCTTAACGTTTATCATACTCATATTAATACATGATTTAAATTTTTATATGCAAATCACCTGAGAACAACTTGTACAAACTCAATGATATCCACGCTTGTTGGACATGTCATTTTATAGTCTCTCATTTAAATGCAGCTAGCTACATAGAACATTGGGTCTTATGTGTTTAGGCAGCTGGCAACTGGGATTGCGTTTGCAAATGTCCCATTTTCTAGTTGGGAACATTCACAAACAGGCAATGTGGCCTCCTGCAGAAAATGGGATTTCTTTCTGCTGTCAGAATCATATACTGTATATATTCATGGACATAGCTTCCGGGTCTGAAAAGTGAAGCCGATGCGTAAGTGCACACTTTCCTAGCGGGATATTCCTATTTCAACAAGTGTACAGGTGTATTTTCCCACTCTGACATCAGAACTTCCCACTTCAAAGTTGCTCGGCAACACTGCATAAATCCCACTTGTTCGGTCGACAGTTTCTCCTGCTGGCAGAAACAGGCCTGTCTGAATTACTGAAGAAATCAAAGCAGCAACTCAGAAGTCTGTAGCAACCAGGGTAAGAAATACTTTACATTATCATTTTTCTTTAAGAATTTATAGAATGAACAACGTGGCAATGCTTATTTTCATTGCATTAAATATTGTATTCATTATAATATGCAAGTGTTCACGGTTTTCTCTTACAGCTCAGAAAGTATGTGAACAGTTACACGTTATTTGTTACTCAGGTTCTGTGCTTCAGCACATTCAGTTTGAAAGAAAATAATTGATACTACATTAAAGTGTGACGTCTCAGTAAGTTTATATATAATAAAAGAACTAGGTTGTGTGGGAGATGAAGCCCTTTTAACACATAGTTCCCATGATTTATGTGACTGTTGTCAGGTCTCTGCCTTTATTCTGACCTTCAGCAAATGAAATATAGCTCATTCAGAGTGACATCAGGTGACTGACACAGGCAGTCGAGTATATTCTACCTCTTTACCCTGAAAAGCTCTTCAGTTGCTCTAGCCATTTGTTTAGGATCATTGTCCTGCCGAATGATTAAATGGATTTGGCTGAATCTGAGCACTGAACGCTCTTGTGTACCTCTGCGTTTATCTTGTGGCTTCTGTCAGCAGTGAAATCATTGATAAATGTCAGTGTGCAGTTCCATTAGCAGCTGCAAATGCCCGAGCCATAACATAACCACTACCACGTCTGACAGATGGTGCTTTGGGTCCTAAACCGTAACTTTTTTTTTTCTACAATTTCCTGTTTCCATCATTTTGATAGAGAATGATTTTTGTGTCATCAGTCCATCACCAGTTTATTTTTATATGTTTTTTTTCATACTGAAACAGGGTCTCTCTGTTTTTGAGGCTAACCAGGTGTTTCGATCTAAAAATGAATCCAGTGAGGTTCTAAAACATGTATGCCTGAATCCTGGGCAGTATCCTGGACTTACTGTGGAGTCATAAAGGGGGTTTTCGTTACTATATAAATTATTTTCTGGTCAACCAGGTCATTTGCCTTTTTCTGTTATCCCAAGTAAAAACTTGTTTTTACTAAAAAGTACCTAACTGTTGATTTTAGCAAACTAACTATCCATGATTAGCCTGGCTCCGCTACTATTAAAAATAATTAAAAACAATTAAAACAAAAACTGTGCTAACAGAAAAACGCTTTGGTGGACAAGTGGCCAAAGTAGTTGCAGTGTTGGCCGTTTTTGGCTCATGCTGATTTGTTCAAATTAACCAGAGGTCTACGTCAGTGGGATGGAACGACTGCCATGCTTATCCATGATATGTCCCTGTTCGATTTTAACTTTTTTTAAGCTTCATTATTTGTATTCACTTGTAAAATCACCTCTTTACTCCCCATTTAACCAGACAACTCCTCTATTTCGAAATGGCACGTGGCACTCACACACTGCATCATGTGAGCTCTTCTGAGAATATTCAACTTTTGAACCCTGGAAATTTAGGCACAATGAATTAAAGGGGCAACATACATAGTTATTTAAGTATTGACATAAACCTGTTCAAACTAAAGCTTGGACTTGGCACTTTAATGTAGGCTCCATTATTTTATTTTATTTTGAAAAAGCATGAGGGGCAATACGGTTCACCTGCTGTATATTAGGACATGTTTCACTTTGAAAAAAGATCTATAATAATATTGAGATATGGTGTTTAACCATAACGTTAAAAAGAACTGTCTTATAACTTCCTCTCCATCACTTCTCTCCTCCCCCTCATTCTTTACCCCTCCCCTTTAAGGCAGCATGATGTAGTAGGGATGTCTATGGAGAGCTATATGACAGCTGGATTGTTGACTGTCACGTAGACTGATGTCCGTCTCTGCCCGCTCAGACAATTCTGACAGCTTAACAATGAACTTCTCAATGCCCAAACACCAAGCACGCCCACATGTATACATGCACACATACACAATCACAACACGGTGATCGAGAGCGATAAGATAGGCAAACGGCCCGTTATGCATGGGTAAACACAAACATAAACACTCTGCTACACAGTCAGATTGCTCCTTTGAATCTCTTCTGGTGGTAAACGAGATGAGAGCAGCACATTAGACGGCTTCATGATTTGAAAGGCAGCCCTGCTTGGATCAAAAGATGTCAAGTTTTACAAGGTCAGCCCTAAGGACAACAGCTTTAGACACGAAGATTTGGTTTAAATGTTGCTTTTTTTGAGAATATTCAAGCAATGCAAACCAAATCAGCTGCCAAAAGACGTGATACCAATCTCCTAAAGTTGAGTTAATAATTCAGAGACAAACCTGGAAAAATGCACCTAGTACTTTAGTTTACAAAAACTGGGTTTCATAGATCGCAAGCTATCTCGGAGGGCTTCAGTGTTTCCACACTGAGGAAATGAGTTTTTACTCAAACACACTAGAGCCCAAGATGTTGTTGTTTGCTTTCAGTCCCTCAAAGATAGTGATTTATCACAAAGAATATTGGTTTGTGAAAGTTAACTTGGGTGCATAATACACAACTTCCAGCTAAACAGTAGTTGACAAAAACCACAAAATCCATGTATTATCCTGTTTTGAAACTTTTGATCAATTACATGAGCTTACAGATCAGCTAAAATGTTTTTAATTTGGGGCATCTACTTGACAACTGGGTGAACTCCATCTGCTGTGGAAGACTGTCTCAGACAATCAAAGGCTCAAGCAAGAATAGTCTTTTGGATATCATTAACTCTCAGTCTCACGTTTTAAGCCAAAATGGGCAAAAAGTCCTGACCATTGAGCAACTCCCTCTGCTGAGGAAGATCATGTGATAGGATTGAAAGCTCCAGAACAGCTACTAAATTAACCATGTGGGGGGTCGTCTAGTTTAGTTGATAGGGTCCTGCATTGATAACACCTCACGAACTCTATGGTTTGTGAGATTTTAAGAGTTTTAGGTTTTTTTTAGTTGTTTTTTTAAGAAACATACATAAATGATTAAAACAAGTTATTAACAAACCAAAACACTTATTAAAATAATATAGATTCCTGAATGTAATTACAAAGTTAATATGTTGTTACTGTGTGGTGTTTTTAATTTTGAAATATTGTATTCTTTAGCAGAACAAGTATCTGCAGAGGTGGTTTTTTTTGTTGTTCTTTCCCAGTGTTTACAGTTGGACAGGGGTTTGCAAGACTTCCTACCAGCTCAGCTTCTTCAATAATAGATGCCTGAAAGACGTTACTGTTCTATCTCCAGCTAGGGGGCTGTGAGCCAGTGTTGGAGATGGCTTGTGGAGGGTTATTCATAGAATGTGCGTGCGCACGCACACGCACACACACACACACACACACACACACACACACACACACACACACACACACTTCCCATTTCACCCATGCAATCCTGCTCTCTCGTCTCCCAGCTGCCCTATTAAACTGAAGAATCTCGGGAAGTGAAATGAAACTAGTAAATCTCGACTGCTTTTATGATTGACTTGATATGATTTGTATTATAATTTGGACCCAGCGCTCCTTCTCTCTCTGCCGCTGCCTCCCACCAATGTACTCCCTACCCCCCTTCTCGCTCCTTTCATTACTTAGATTGGCTCTTGTGAAAGAGGCCATAGGGTCTTCACAACACACATATATCCATATGTATACACTCATACACACAGAGGCCCTTCCACAATCTTTAACCTCACTGTCTCTTGCTAGGTAGATCTACAAGCAAGCTGAATAGATATTAACTGTTCAGATAGTGTCCAACTTTCACCTCAGTTCTGAGGACCAGGGGAGAAGTCTTGAGTGAACTTTGGAGATGAGATGAACACTTACAGTAAAAGAAAAAAGATAAGAAAAAACAGAGATCTGACAATCCAATCAGACCCCTCCCTTCACAGTATGGGCTGAGCTCATAAATAAATGTATGAGAAAGCCTCGAGAGATAACCAATGGGCACAAGGACCTCTGAGAGAATCATTATATTGACTAAGTGATGGACTAACTGACAGACTGACTGACAGACTGATGGAGTGACTGTCTGAATGGAAGCTTTGAAATGCAGGCAGCTTGAAGTGGGAAGTCTCAGAGTCTGAACAGACAAAAGGGGAGAGAGGGCAGCTTATTCAACTGCAGGCCCTTTAGCCTTCTGTGGCTTCATCAAAAGAAATGATAACCACAACGCCGACTTCCTCTCCACTTGGCTGATATGCCCTTGGGCTACACTTTCCTCACCGCTCTCCCTCTGTTTGTGAGTGCATCTGTTGAAAATGAAGGCCAAGTCATAAGTGCTGGCCAGGCCTTTATACTTCACACTCAGATCAGCAGTCTAAACACCTGCAATATCCTTTCTGAAATTACTTTTTTCTTGTGACACCTTGCCAATGAGTACTCAAACAACTGGTCTTATCTGAGGAACAGCAGAGTGCAGGCCTTTCCCTGTACAGCCTTTTGAATCCTGCTTTGAAGATAGCTTTTATGTACCAATGGACAAACTTTACAAACAGGGCTGGGAGTGACACTATATGCATTGAGACTGACTATTCTGTCCATTATCTCTTTTATAGTCATTAGAATCTAGAAAATGATAAACGTTCAGCCTCCTTTCTACCATCTTTCAAACCTCAAATCATTATTTTCCTCAGTAAAGCTAAAAAAAAAATAAGGTCCTTTTCTGCAGCGAGGGCGAACTTTGGCCAAGCTTCTGACACAGCCACAGAAGGGCCTACAGCCACACATCTGTCTCCAAAGCCAAATGACTCACAGAAGCCTGGGCCCAGTTACCTGCTGGGGCCCCACGTTTGTCCCAGTCGCTGACCACAGGAACACACATGTACATAATTTTACACAAGTACACAGGCTGAGTGACAAATACACACTCGCACACGCTCTCAATGTGCTGTTCTAGTCTCCTGAGGATAGCACATGTTATTTCAACATCCTTCGCTGCCAATATCATCTCTTTTTAACAAAGTAGAAGCAAATCATTCAGTCTATATTGTGTGGTGAGAGGCCAAGGCAAACTAGGTCTGTGGAGGCAATGGAATAGGAGCTGCTGGCACTGAGAAGAGGAAAGGGGAGCAGGAGCAGGAGCAGGAGCAGGAACAGGAGCAGGAACAGAGGAGCAGGATAGGATAGGAGCAGGAGAGGAGAGGAGGAGAGGAGAGGAGAGGAGAGGAGAGGAGAGGAGAGGAGAGGAGAGGAGAGGAGAGGAGAGGAGAGGAGAGGAGAGGAGAGGAGAGGAGAGGAGAGGAGAGGAGAGGAGAGGAGAGGAGAGGAGAGGAGAGGAGAGGGGACGAGAGGGGAGGGGAGGGGAGGGGGGAGGGGTGTGGCACAGGAAGCACATTAACTATATCTGTATGGTAATGCTATTACCTCCCATCTGATCAGCATGGTTCCCTCCACACTCGCTGGCTACCCCCTAGCTTTCATTAGCAACATGAATTATGGATCTGCTCTTGCATCTAAATGCTAAGCATTATGCCATTTGTAATGCAGTTTCCCACATTCTTCTCTGCCTTTCTTCACTGTCTCCTCTGTCTACTTCCTCCTCCTCAATCTCCCGGGCCTTTTCCAGAGTAGCCAAAGACTGCGATTACAGCACAACTTTTAGGGGCTGTGTTGACCAAATTTCCATACCATCATAGGCCCCTTGAGATACTGATAGTGAGGAATTTGCAGATACTGTATGTGCACAGACACACACTGCATGATATGACAGCACCAAAAAAACTGCCAAGATGAAGCTGGAAAAAAAGGATGAATTCTTAAAATAAGTACATTATATGAACAGAAATGAAGAAGAAAGAGTGAGAAAAGATGGGGAGAAAAGAAAAAAAAAAAAAAGATAAGAGATGAAGGACGAGAGGGTGGAAAGATGGAGTTTGCCTGTTTCAGTTCTGCTAGAAGTGAAGCCACATCAATAAGCCCAGTGCGGTGCAGGTTTTGAGAGCATACATCAGTGGAGCGACTGAAACTGGACACTGTGTAATAACAGCTCACTAAAAACATTACAGCTACTCATAAAGAGGCCAAACCAGCTTTAATAGTTGCTGAGATGTTTCCTTTGGTTGGACTCAGGGGGGGGACGGGAACATATCAGAACAGAGAGGAAGAGAGATGTTTTTTTTGTGCACACTAATACAGGTCAATGGATCTGTCTTCAGCTAGATGATCCGTAGGACTTTTGCGTTAAGCCCCAAACCGAGTTCATGTGTTTGTCCAGCCGTCCTTTCGTTAACAGTCACAAATAGCCCAGCTGTGGTCGGGTGAATGACATCAACCTCTCATTGACTGTTTTACGAGCCCCTCTGACCAGCGTGAGAAACCATGGCGCTGTAACCTCATGGAGGTACGGCCCAAAGTCGTCTGAAAGTACACTTGCAGGAACATACACAGGCTTCACTGTGGAGGAGATACACTGAACGAAAATGCGCACGCACGCACGCACGCACGCACGCACGCACGCACGCACGCACGCACGCACGCACGCACGCACGCACGCACGCACACGCACACACACACACACACACACACACACACACGCACGCACATACAAAAAACTATGGAACACCAACTGGCCCAGACCGCACATACTTTCCCATGCTGATGGAGGAGTTACCGAGTTTTACAAGTTGAGCTTCTCCTTCTCGCCACATTTCTTGGTAAAACGCAGGATCTTTTTTGGAAACACACACCAAAGCGGACTTTTAACTGATGATTCAGATTGTTATAGTTGGAATGTGAACAGAGAGCAAACACACATCACAGAGAACATTAGCGCTCGGCTCTTTTTTTTTTTTTCCCCCTCGCAAACTCATAAAACATCATCAGATTACAACAGCAGGAGAAGGTCAATCAAAAGGCAAAAAGTACAGACACAGGAGGGGGAGACAGACAAAAGGTGTGTTCAGGGCGAATGTGAAAATTGAGTGGCAATTATATACTGCAGCATTTGTCCATTTTAGGAGAACATGTTTCAACTATGGCTTAGTTGTCTTAACATACTGGATGATCATTAATGTGGAGGTCAGTTATACAGTTTTATTCTTGAATTGTGTGTCACTGTTTTATTTTAAAATTAAAGATAATTTTGCATTTCTTTCAAAATATGAAATTTCAATTTCAATACGAAATACAAAAGTGCCAAGAAAGTGCCAAATGATCGAGCCTGATAGTCATGATCGGAAATCATTCTAAAAAATATTGAGCCGAATGCCATTTAAACAGTCAAGCTCTTGTGGAGCTAAAGAGGAACAGTAAAGCTGCACATGAAGTTCTAACGATTATCCAGACAGACACACTGGAAGGCTGTTATCGCTGCTGATCTGATCCACGTCACGCCACAGAGACGGAGAGGAACAAAGACAAATGCTAACAAACAGTATCAGGTCTTCAAAAGGTAGAAGCTCAGATGGACAATAATTTATCGTACCTTTATAATCCTCTCAGCAAACAGCACTGCACACACCAACTCTCATTGGATTCCATTCGAACTATCTGCGCTCAGCCCTTGAAACACATCGACTCCTGATGTCCTTTCAGCCATGATCGTTTCAAGGGTCACTTAGAGGGAAGCCGTATAGAGCTGGTTCAACACAGGTAACCTGAGGGGTTGTCTGTAAGACTGTGCATGATAGTTAAACAGCGCTTTCTGCCCGCCATAAACATCAAAAATCAAAACAAACAGAGCCTAAGTCGGTGTGTCGTGTTTCTTGTTGTTGCAGAGTTAGTTAAATTAAATTATGTTTACATGACAACTCTGCCATTTGCAACATGACATGCTTTTTTTTTGGTGATATCTGGGATCCACTTCACTTGCAGGGATGTGAACTTGACCTGTATAATTTATAGACTGAGTTGGCCCTTCATAGCATGGGAAACACAGTTTTAAAGGGGATTCCCTGAGGACTGATGGGACTGAATCTACCTGAATGGGATCCTACCACAAAAGAGGGGAGCTTGGGCATGAGGGAATTTATGAGTGAAATAAATAAATAAAAAAAGAGGCCGTATGCCAAGCCTTTGCGTCATCGTCCCTCCTCCCTTCTATTCCCTTGGAAGCTGGCTAAAAGACAAGGCAGCAATATGGGCTCTTTTTCCCCTTCATCTTTTGATAATCCCATCTTTTTTGTGCGTTTGATGTTCCTCTCTGTGCTCTTTGAACAAATCCCCTGTCCCTGCCCCTCTAATCGCATTACCTCCTAAGGTGTAGTGCACTCAGGGAAACTGGACCTCACCGGTGCTAGCTCACTATTCCACAATCTACTATGCTGCCACCAAAACATACATGCACATAACCTCTTTCTCTAAGACACATACAAACACTGGCACACACACACTTAAAAAGCACTGAAAAAGAAGTCAACTTTCCTCTTGCCTAACGCTGAGATGGCACTGGGTAGCCACAGTTGGTTCAAGATACAAACTGGCAACAGGAGCAGCATCACACCTGACTACAGAGTCCAGATCAGGGAAAAGGAACATTGATTTCTCTCTCTGTCTTGTTGCTTCTGCACAGCACAGCCCACAGCCATGAAAACGGAGGACGAGAGGATGAAAGCACACAAAGAAGAGAAAGGCGGCAGAGAGAGAGGAAGAGAGAAAGAGATATTAAGCCTGAGCTGGGAGAGAAAGAGTGGGTGGCGTCCAAAAGTTATTAAAACTGTTCTTCATGTGGAGCCAACAACCATAAATGAGGTATTAAATATGAACCCTATCAGACCAAGGCCAGAGAGAGCAGAGTGAGTAAAAGGAAAAGAAAGAAATCGTGAGATTAAAACAGAAAGAAAAGATGAATAGAAAGTGGACTGAGAACACATTAATGTTTCTTCCCAGTCTCATGTTTACTACGCACGATGGCAACAAATTCATTAATGTGGAGCCAGAAAATACCTGAATAACTGAAAAACTGTAAATGTTGAATATGAAGATCTTGTGTCTTGTTTTTATTACCTGGATTTAATGCAGCCACATCAGCAGCAACATGAAAAAGACAGAGAGGAAAAGAGAACGGTGAAAAGTTTATACAAACAGAAAAATGCAAATATTTAAAGGTAACCTGAACATGCTTTGACAACGTGTATTCCCACCCTCAGTGCTTGACTGACTGTTGGGAACCTTTGTAACATGTGACAACACAATTATGAAAATCTTCCTGATTTGAAGTATATATCAAAGTTGGTATTTCACAGTGAGACTTCAATGTATGTTTAACTAAAACAGAGCTACTGACTGACTGACTTAATATTCCCACATATATTACTGCTAGAGAAATATAAATTGAATTTTGTCAGTGCTTTATGTGTTTGTTGATTTTAGCGTACAGTCTATTAAACGGCAAGAGGCCATTTGGTTTGGGGATTATACTGACAGGACATGCTGAATAAAGGATACTGCTCGCCAAATATTTTCATAATAATAACAATAACAAAGTAGGTCTGTTTCCAACCAAATAGTGTTTATGGTAAATAAAGAATTACATCAGAGTACTGCACACACAACTGTGTCTGCTGTACAAGCTGTTACCGTCTGTTTCACTAAATCTTTTAAATGATGTTTGTTACATGATTAATCCAAAGAAGTAATTGGTTCATTGTAGCAGCAAAGAATTAAGGTAGGGGGAAATAATAGGAAAGGTGATAATGGCTTTGAAAATGTGTGTCTGTGGTATAAACATTAAGTTAACCAGGATAAATCCCAAAATGTGCACATGACGGCTGAGCCATCTCTGTGAAATGTTATTTTTCTCTGCAGAGTACTTTGAATGCATCATCATGGCTAATTCCACAAAAAACATATTAATGAGAAACTCCTGCAGGTACAGTGAACTAAAAGGTTGGAAGATAAACAACTAATTAGAAGAGGTTCAGAGTGTCACACTAATTGCTGTGTTGGTTAAGATGAGCCCACCACGTCTCTACTTTTCAAAACATTTTAAAACTAGAAGGGAACTCAGAGAGCACAGACCTTCGCCATGGCCCAACAGTCCACTTGTCTATGATATGTAAATCTGCAACAGCAACCACTAAACACTGTATGTCTGGATATATAAACAAAACTACTACAATGATGTCAAAACACGCTTGCTTGTGCCTCGCCGAAGCCTCAGGTCTCAGCTGTTGTAGCGACTCCGGTTCTCCCCTGTGAAACCACCGTCCCCAAGTGCTCCATAATGACTGCTTGCTGTAATAGGTTTTAGTAAGTATGTGCATCCCAGAGGATTACTGGTACCGGTGGATGTGTTGTCAGTATTGAACTTTAATACCATCTACGGGACTTGAAGATGTGGGGCATTTAGTAGGCCAAATGCCCTATTTCCCACTGTTAAACAATTAAGTGGCATCTGGCAATGAGACTGCAGATTAAAACCAAGTGAACAACCCTCACCTCATCCCCCTTCTAAGTGTGTGAAGAGAATACATGGTGACTATCAAAACTGGCACTGTGTCTCTCTAGACAGTGTTTGGTTTGTCCTTTCTGGGCTATTGTAGAAACATGGCGGTGCAACATGTCAGGTTCCGTTGAATGGTCCTTTAATAAAAGTAATAAATAATTTGTGGATCCACCCCATCATTTGTATCTGCTCCAAAATTGAATGGATTCCTCTTTGGCCCCTTCCAACATATTTAAAAAAAAAAATCAGCCTGGAAGTTTTTCCGTAATCCTGTTGACACACAAACAAACTAATCACAAGGAAAATATAACCTACTTGGTGGAAAGAAACCAGAACATGTTCATGGCCAGTGTGACTTGTGCTGCCGGGTCACAAGCAAGACAGGAAACAGACGAAGCAGAGCCATGAATGAAAAGAAACTAAATCAAAAACTTCTCACAAGCACAGAAACAGGATTGATGAACAACGGAGACAAGATGCAAGATGTCAAAACTATAAACCACAATCATGCTGGTGATAGCTAGGAGGGTGTGAGGCACTGAAACCACTGATGCACACAAATAGGCTAAACACACACACATCTTCCACTCAGCCACACAGAAGGAAGCACATGCTCGCTGACACATAAACACAAACACTCACACAGATGCAAACGCACAACAGCTCTCTGTTGGCTTTCAAAACAAAGGTATTAATCATCATTACACACAAACACACAAACACACAACACGGGTGGGCCGAGGCCGGTGGGCCTGCGGGACTCGTCAAAGAGACACACTGACACCTCAGTGCAGCCTTTACTGCTGCTGTCATAGCAACCAAGGTCAAGTGGTCTAAAGCTGTGTGTGCGTGTGTGCGTGTGCATGAGAAGGAACTGTAACACACTCCCAGAAGATCTGGTAGGAAATAATGAGCTCGTCGCTGTCAGGATGGAGGAGGAAGACAACACAAATCCCTCAGCTGTGCAGCACAGCACCACCTGTCCAGACCTACGAGCAGCCACGCACCAAAATCTGCAACCAAACTAAACTGTGAAGCAACAATTAAGTCTCCAAATAGGGTAAAACAAGCTCCAATGTAAGTTCCTAATGTAAAACAGCTGAATCAAGATTTCCAAAATAAACTTTTGAATACAATTTTAAGACCATGACACTGGGGATCAAAGGAAAAATATATAAATAAAAAAAAAAAAAAAAAAGGGGGATTTCCCAAGAAATTGTTTACCTGAGGTGGTACTCAGATGCTGAAGCATCTTGCCTTATGATGATAGATGAAGGCCTAAACAACACTCATTAAATACCTACCTAACCTAACCTAACCATATCATGCTGTGTGAAGTATCAGCTCAGCACTTACCTCTTGACGGTAAAAGTTTTATTTAATTTCATTTATCTTAAGTGTAATAATTTTTTATGATGTTTGTGGGGGTGGTCTTTGTTTCAGGCGAGCTGGCGAACTCTTGCTATAAAAAACTGGGAAACTGTGCAGAGTAATAATACATTTTTAGTTTACCCAGTTGTGCAGAGATACAGCAGGTAATAATGAGCTTGGTTGGATGTTTTTTTTTTTGGTGACTTCTAAATCTTAAACCTCCCCATTCAGCGAGGTCTAGGCAATCAAAATGTATAAAATAAATAGAAACGATATCGTAAGATGATCGAAAATGATTAAACAGATTCATTAGCACCGTTACCTCACGGTGAGAGGGTTCTCGGCCTATCTATATGGAGTTTGCGTGGGTTGTTTATTTCTGTTTTTCTCTTTGACCAACCGGTGACCTGTCCAGGTCCGACCCTCCCAGCTGGAGTCGTGATGAAACAGCAAAAAAAAGCAGGAAGGTTGAGAATTTGGAGCCTCCCAATGTGTGTTTAACAGAATACCCAGGTGAGTTTATGCAAATCCATGCCATGAACTTGAGAGATCTTCCCTGTTTTGCCACTTTCTTCTGCTGTTTCTGGAGCAGTTCAGTCATTTAGAGGATTTGTTTTTTCCTCTAATGAGCAGAAAACACTGTAACTATCGTGCATTACGTTCTAAAAACTGACCACTTGTGACTTGACAAGCTGAGTCGTCACGATGCCGTCGGCTGGTTTGAGTCGAGTTGAGACGAGCCAGTTCACACTGCAACATACTAAAACAGTTTTGTCTCCTCGTGAATCTTTGTTCTGAATACACTCCAATGTCTTCTCTTTGTTTGTCAAAAAACAGCTTGTTTAGTTGAACTTGCTGACATGTGTCTTCTTTTTGTTTTGTTTTCGACCTTCGTAGGTTGTACTGAAAGGTAGAAAGGCCAAAAGCACAAACCTTGTAGTTCATATTAAACGCCGTGCTAAGCTTCCAGTCGAGCACTATCCTCAAAAAAGAGAAACCAATTTGGACACCCTTCATTCTCACGACTAAACACAATGTCAGTGATGACTTTGTGCAGAGGATGTGAAGAGGGAGCTTTTGAAGTGCAACTCAGTGGTTTGAAGTTCAGCACTCTCTTCCATCTTGCCCAATTTATTCTTGTTTCAGTCACTGAGGTATCAGTATCCTGACTGCGAACACGGCGCCTGTCAGAACTGTTGTAATCTTCAGTGGAGTGGTGTCACTCCGAACACAACCTGTCGCTATCCACTGCAGAGGCGCAAAAGTACAAAACAATATTTCTTTATTCTCACACATGATTACAAAAAAAATGAGCCAGAGGCCGTCATTAGAGGCAGAACCTGTCGAAAGTTTATACATGCTGGGATTTGGGGTACAAATACATGCTGTTTGAATGAATAGTGACTTCAAAAACACTTTGAAAAGCTCAGAAAACATGTACACGAGTCACATATTTACACATTCTGACATAAAGTTACCCAGCTGTCATACTGACAACAAGAAAAGATGCTTCTACAGATACACCGCACTTGCATAACGGCATATACGTATACACAGGAGTACTCCTATATACATGGTCACAGATGCACTCACAATTAGACAAACAGTGTCCATGCCTGAGAGCTCACGTATAGATTTAAAGCTGAAGAGATATTTGCGGATATGTCGGGGGTCTCCATACTTTTTTCCTCTCAGAGCTACTTTGACCAAATGAAAGTGTCTAAATGTTACTCATGTTTAGTAAGATTTATTCACATAGCAGAGCTCCACCCAAATCAGCTGAATGAGCTTCTTTTACATAAACAATAACAAATTGATACTCTTCACATACATTTTGAATCACAACAGCTTAAACTCAACAATTCTAATTTTGTAGGTATGCATTTCTTTATGTTTTCAATCTTTGCAGCTCAGAGCGAGAGTCTCTGCAGTGTTGCAGGTCACAGTTTCTGTCATACGATCTCTGTGTGTGTTCCTCAGGGTAGAGCTCAACCTCTGCTGCACTGACACGGTGCGGAGCAGCCACCGGTGACGGGAACGAGGGGAGATTGTCCACTCGTGAATAGATTGCGTTAAAAGCCTTGTTCGCTAAGATAGGTTAAAAAATTAATTTAAAAAAAACAAATGCAGAAATTGATCGCTAAATATACTTGGGCGGCCGCCAATATACACTACATATTGTTCGAACCTTCTGCAATCTACTCAACAGCCAGGTCGCAGGCTACCGGTTGTTTGCGAGTTACGGGTTAGAGACCCCTGGAATATGTGCTTTTCATCAAGACGCTGATCATTTCATAAGGCTCGTATTAATACCTGAGAAAGACTGACATCTCTTCTTCTCTTTGTCATACCTGTATGTTCATTCCCCCCCAATCCCTCTCTCTGTCTTTTCTTCCCCACCTTCCTTCTGTGTCTGCAGCACATATCCAACGTCCCCGTCTCTCTTCTCCTCCAGTGTGTTAATTGCAGGAACCGGAGACAAATCTGACCTTTTCAGCGTAATCATCCCTTTGGCTCCATTAGATCTACACCCCGAGCCCAATCACCTATCCACACACACACACACACACACACACACACACACACACACACACACACACACACACACACACACACACACACACACACACACACACACACACACACACACACACACACACACACACACACAAGCTCATCCCAGCAGAACATCACACACCAGCAGAGGTTAATCACATAGTGAAAGTACCCACGTCCACAGATGTGATGATCATTCCATTCCCTCTGGACACTCTCAGCACCTCCTCAGTGCCTCAGCGCAAAGGCCGCTGGTGCTTCTCAAGCAGTTAAAAGCAAAACTGGAGAAAAATCCCATCAGCAGCCATACTGCTTTTTAACACAGCGGTTTGGCATTGCACATGGATCGTAAAGCAAATTCAACACATGAAGGGAAATGCCTGCTATGAATTACAATGGCGAGGTTTTGTGACCGGTGGTGTTCAATTTCAGATGATAAAATCAGTTAGTCGGGATTACATCTGCTCTTTTTGTGTTTTGGCAGGTGTTAGCGCGAGCTTAAAGCGAGAGCGTGGAGTAGAGGTGGGAAGTACTGACACACTGCTGTCCTCCAACAAAAAGCTTCATGAGCTGTCAGAAGGCTCCTGACGAAGGCAAACAAAAGGAACATCCGCTAAGAAAAGAAAAATGCTGCAAAGATTTTTGACTGTGTCAAAAGTCGTTTGGATGAAGAGGAAAAGGTCTTTCTCGTGTGGAGAGATTAAGAACAGACGGGCAGAGTTAAGAGCAGAAGAGGACAAGGACAGGTCGTCTGCTAACATGCTTCGGTAAGAGAGTGACATGGACAATGTTAGTGATTGGTTTTACAGCACACACGCACGCACACGCACACACACACACGCACACACTCTATCATTACTCTATCAACACACACCATCAGAAACAGAACACACACGCACGCATCCCATCAATTAGGAAAGAGACATCCAGTGATCAGTAAAAGCTGACTTCTAGCTATTAGTCGAGACAGCATGTTACAGATGGCGGCTGCTCTCCTCCCTTAACTCAACCTTTTTTTTTTTATTCTGTCTTTTTTAAGAGGGGGCAGCAAAATTAATAACTGGTATCATTCCAATAAAGCCATTAGCCATCACTACATTTGTTCATTTGTTCTCTCTCTCTCTCTCTCTCGCGCTCGTGTCTTTCTCTTCGCGTCCTTCCGTCGCTCTTCCTGTCTGTGATAGCTAAACATGCTTGAAAGCAGCTCTAATGCAGGATAGCTTTTAGGGCACTAAAAAAAAAAAAATCAGTAAAGCACTACAAAATGAAAATAAAAAGTAGACCAAAGTTATGAAAAACAACAACAGCGTGTCACAGTCCTAAAACTCTGGATGTGGCCATAATTTATTATCCGTTTTGGATGTTGGTTTGCCCTCTTTATTTTTGTAATGTGGGACCTGAACATTGGCGCACCAGAAAAAAGGTAGTAAAAGTAAAAGTTTATGAAAGTTTGCATCCTGGTTTCATATCATAGTTTTTAGAATACAGTTTATTTTTCTAAACATGAACACAATATTGAAAAAGCTATTCTTTTAGTATTTAGCCACACCCACAATGGAGAGAAACTGGTACACAAGATAAAGTGTCAGCAAGTCCAAAACTACTGCATCTTAATAAACTCCTTCAATCGTTAGAAGAAAATACTTTCCTGGGGCCTTTAGTTAACGTTATGTTTCTCACATACTGTAACTGTAACATCCCTGATTTGATGCTGGCCAGGGATCTTTACTGTCAAACCTCTTTCTCTTCTATGTTTCCTGTCTGAACCACAACTGTTGCTATTCAATAAAAGACCAGAGGTTAAAATAATAATTTAAAAAAAACTGTTCTTGTTTTCTCTAAAACAAAAATTATTAATGTGTTATTTCACCCTCAGAAGATGGACACTGATCTGTTTTGCTCCACTTAGGCATTCAAACTCTCTCATGATAAAGCAGTTCAATATAGTGAAATCTGTTTCCTTCTCTGTTAGTTTCTCATAGTCAAATGTATTGATTTTGTTGACTCACAGTATTAATAGCAAGGGCGCAGCTATACAATCTGTTCAGGCAAAGACATGATCAATTAAATCCTCATTTATTATTCACATCCTGTTAATTTCCTCAGCTATGGAGGGCATCCCTGCTATGAAGATACATTAAGAAACGTATGTAGAGGAAGACGGAATAAAATGACAGAGAAGACAAGGCTCCTATCGTTTGGAGTATAAAAACCATATTATCATAATATATTCTAAATCGGTCTTGGTGCACATAATGACAAAACCACTGCACCTGTGTGCTGTTAAGTGGACGAAAAACAAAGCTACATCTATATGCTGATTCTTCATTTTTCTCCCCGTTCTCCCTTTCCCTGAGGACGGGGTGTGATAGCGTACGCTCTGTAATGGCCCGGCGCAGCTTTTAGGGGTAAATTGATGTCGGTGACATTGTTGTAAGTTTGCATAAAACCGTGGGACGACGAGCAGAAGGAAAAGTTTTTGCTGGCGAGAGCAAAGTGACAGCAGCCCGTGCTATCTCGCACTTTTCAGATCCTCAAACCCATGTTAACCTCTGTGCAATCACAATCCCAACATGCTGCATACAGCTTTGAAGAAGCCTGCACTCATGTGCTCATATAGCTGCAAAGTTTTGAAACGGGGGAAGGGAAACAAGGGGGGAAATATATATTTTGACATCTTTCAATTTATGCGATTAATGAATATCCTCATTAAACAAATACATTCATTTAAATTATTTAAATTATATATATTTGGTTTTCATATGCCGATTAGTTATACACACACAATTACACAACTTAAAAGAAACTCTTGTGTGGAAGAAATGAGCTTGGATAAGAGCTTTACCCACTTTTTCAACTTGCAGGAAAACAGCAACAGACAAAAAGTGCCGTAAATTAATGAAGCACCTTGACTTGTTGCAGAGACGCAAGCTTTCCTCAAGTCAGGGTCAGCCAACCCACTTACAGCACAATGGGGTTGCAAGATCAAACTGTGATGCAACATCTGTCAGATTTTCAGATTGAGGTGCAGATGGGAGGTTGACTATAGTCATGGGATCCTGTTAGGCTGCTTGGATACCATGTTTTTATTCTAAAGCACACTGAATCAATTTTTAAAAAAAATTGGGGAAATTTACAGTTCATGGAAAATCTTGTTTCACATGAAAGACGCTTGTTTCATGCTCCGAGCCCGGCCGAGTCTCTCAGTCCCGATCTGAAGCTGATTTTATGTTGGAATAAGTGGTTTGATTGTGGGTTTGTGCCAAAGATTACAGGAGTCATAGGTTAATCACTGCCTAACATTTGACCAGTGACCACACTCGACAGGCATGACAGCACACGGTGCAGCAGGTTTTAATCTGAAACTGATCAACTTGTGAGTTGCGCAGGAGGAGGCAACAGCTTGAGTTTGTTAACAGTTCAAATTGTTGGAAGTGGGAGACGACTCGCCAGTTTTCAGCTCAAACCAGATACATTTGTCAAACTTTGGACACAGGGTGATCTTTTCATTAACAGAATATCTGTGGCCTGACATTTACAACACCCGTTAAAATGAAGATGTATTACATATTTCACAAGGTGGCAAAAAAGGCATCCATCTCTGCGCCTCACCATCTCTCTCTCTCTCTCTCTCTCTCTCTCTTCCACTCATGAAATGTTGTACAGTTAGTGGCTTATTAATTTAAAGTGTACTGCATCTGCCTATTCTAGGTGAATATGCTAATCAACAATTTTGAGGGCTGATGGAAGTATTTTACGAGAGGCTGTAAAAGTATTTTTGGGAAATTCACTGTCAGGTTCAATTGCTCAAAGTGACTACCCAAGGAGAACCATATCTCACCCAGTGTATTAAAGAGGAAGTGGACTGATGCAAAAACTGAGCAAGATTTAAGTGGCAGGTTTTAGGCACCACATTATTGTTAGATTGAGTTATCAGCGACAGTTTTTTGTTTTTGTTTTTTTTAATATAGACAACTCAATTCTCTAGTTCTCATTTTAAATAACATTACTGTCAAAAACTTTGAAGCAATGTTGTGCTGTATGTTCTTCATGAGCCCAATGTTTTTATTAAAGCATCTTAATACAGAATTTATTTCCCCTTGTTATGAGACTAAACATTGGGTTTACCAGTGAATTCTCCAGTACATATAAAAGTTCTGGTGCTAAATGAAGATGATTTATTGACTGCCGAATTCTCTATATGTAGAGTGGTGACCACTTTAAATTGTATTATGTTGGTTCATTCACGTCTGTATTTAAAAGGTGTGTGTGTTACTTTAAAAGAGGGGAGAGCAGTATACAATACTGTACTTCCACTAAAACAATAAGCCTACATTTTGTGGTTGCGTTTTTGTGTGCTCAAACTTAAATATTCACACGTTATTTTCTCAAGCTGTTTTTGTCCAATTCTGAATTAATTGTCAAAGTGGACAAATTCAATTGAACACACCACTACACTAATAATATAAAAGCAAAGATTCAGATGAAAATGAGTCCTGTGTTTAAAAAGGAGGGGGCTATGTTGGTGGTGGGATTTTTGCTTATGATGTAGGTGAGACGATTATATATCATTGAAGAAGTAGAGCCAGAGGAACAGCTGAATGCATGTAGCTTTTGAGATGCTAAAATACTGCAAAACAGCTCGAATGCTCAGACAGGACTTTACAAATCTGGAAAGTGGCAAATATTTGAAGAAACGCAAGGCACTACAATTACTTTCCAAACATCTTGAACCCGACAGCCAGAAGAGCTGTACATTCAAAACAGTTTCGATGTGAACACCCAGGATTCGTGCCAATTCAGTATCTGAACAAATGTGAAATTTGATCACAATCTTTTCCTCTCTGGTTCTGTTATGGTGTTGAATAATGATCAGGAAAGAGTTTTTGCAAAACATTTTATTTTCATTGTGACATTGACCTTTTGGATTTAAGTGTCATCACTTCACCATTTTATCCTAATAGGCATCTGTGTAATATTTTGCGATGATTAACGTGAACTATTGAGTTATGGCCACAAAGGAGTTTTGTGAGGTCACACTGAACTTTGACTGGCAAAATCGTATCAGTTCATCCTTGAATCAAAGTGAGCGTTTGTGCCAAATTCCTTCTAAGCCTCCTTGAGATATTACGTTCACAGTAGGGGATAGACAGCGTGACCTTTAACCCCTGATAACCGCACTCTATTGAGTATTTTAAAGGAAAAAGTGAAAAGAAACCATAGAAATACCATCTTCATGTTACAAATCTTCCAGGATTGTGTGCTTGCATGTTTTTTTTTTTTTTGCTGAAGCACCTCAGCCTTGAGAGCGCTGGTCTGCTGCAAGACTGGCTTTATTCAAATGGATAGGAGGGCCGTGTTTCATCACATATGGCTAAAGTCAGCCTAAACGCAGCCTTCGGTTCATTTCTTTTTCAAAGAATTATTTTAAACAAATACCAGAGCTGACGGACCACAGTGGAATAGAGCCTGACATTTGGGAGAAGGCAGCATTAAACAGCACGAAACTCGGCTTTTAAGTCGGATCGCATAGATTTTGTTCTGTTCTAAGTTTGATTTATCATACAAGAGGTACAAAAATGATGAAAACTGAAGAAACCACAACTAAGAGGGCCATCTACCCCCTCACTTACACTTCTTATGTGATGCTGACATTTTATTGTAAGCATAATAAAAGAGGTTATCAAACACTGGTCATTCTTTATATATATATATATATATAATGTGCTGCTCCTTTGCTTTGTTAAATACCTGAAATCATAGGTTATGTAGCTGAAGACTTAGGATGAGAAGCAAAGAGCAGAGAGAGACAGAGCACCTAACAGGCTCCACTGTCGTGTCTCTCTCCTGATGCTACGATATGTCATCCGTAACATCTTCAAATTAAACAGAGGAGGTGGTGATGAATGAGTAAGGACAAAGACAGGTATGAGACAGAAAAGCAGAGAGAAAAGAAGAGAATGTGAGACTTATCCTGGGCCCATTCTGAATACTCCCTCCCCTCCACGCCGTCAGCATTTATTCCTCCATGAAAAGCTCTGATCGAAGAGTGATTTGCATGATTGCATTTTCCATACCTTGCATTAATAGTGCAGTAGGGATGAATAGCTAATGGTCTATCACATTTAAGTAGCCATCTCAAGCAGCCATCACATTACAGCTCCCTCAATCGGCTAATGAAACAGGTCTTTCTCTCATTCTCTGGCTCTCCAAATCCCTTTTCTCTAGATAGACGCCTGGTCCAGTCAAGTCATGCAGACACCTTAAAATCTAAAATATAACCTAAAATGTCAATGAGACATTAAAATCTAACTATAAAGTTAGATGGCTACACCATATTAATGCTTTTAACACGAAAAACACAGGCACAAAACATTGTGAAAATGTCCTTTAAGCCAGTACATTGTCTGAGGCATAATCTAAAATTAAACATCCCTATTCTTACACATCAGACAAGTGAATGAAAAGAAGTGAATTAAGACTTTGGGTGAGCTGTCTCAAAAAGTCTGAAAAGTGCAAGAATACAAGCCGTATTTAATAAAGGTACGTATTACTAACAGACCGCTCTACTACTTGTGAAGCTATGTTAAGACCAGGGGGAAACAATTGCACAACTTCCCAGTGTGGCTTCCTGATGTGAGGATTTGCTGCTTTCCCTGGTCTTCCCTGGTCTACTAGAATAAATTGTGTATCTTTGGCTTTTTGACTGTTGAAAGTACAAACACAGGCATTAAAGGAAACCAAGTTGGGCTGTAGGAAGTATTTTTGTCTTTACATTGTATTGTATTGACAATTGTCACAAACTTAAAGGATATTGAAGATAATAACTATTTTAATAATATTCTTAATCTACTGTTTAAGAAAACTATTCAAGCATTCAATGTCACACTGAATGTTTGGTATCATAAGTGAGGCAGGTTCATTGAGGGTGTGTGTATATATGAATTGTATGTGCAGGTGCCGTATAGACAGAGATCATTTCTTTCTACTCACGGGAATACTGTACGTGTATATTTTTGGCAGTGTGTGCGTGTGTGCGTTTCCGCAAGTTCCTGCATCGCTTTCCCATTTGGCGAACCAGAGTGAGCGAGGGACACAAAACCTCATACCACAAGGTCATCGACGCCACACTCTATTCATATTTTTACTCCGGGTTATGGCAAGCTCCTCAGAACCTTCTTATCCCCCACCACAACCACTTTTTACTGCCTTCCACAAGGCAGCATTTCAGTAATCTTCTGAATCTGCTGCCAATAGATTTCCCACCAGAGTTCACAATCTTATTGAAGATTCAGAGGATCAAAAATGGAGATATATTCTCAACACCAATGTGGATACGCACACTTATTACCACACAGTTGTGCCTTCACACTGAAATATGTCCACAAAATTCACACTTACTGTACATTTACATGCACTCACATTCACACAAGGGCTAAGCTCTAGAGAACGCTTTTAATAGTGTTTGGCTTCCAGGGGATGTGACAAGACCTCAGAGCGCAGGAGAGTCTAAATAGTGATTGCTTTGACGAAAGGAAATATGACGCAAGAGAAGAAAGAGGGAAGGATGGAGTGAGGAAAGGAAAAGAGGATGAAAGAGAGGAAATACGGATCCTATAAACGGCCGAGGATGAATGAAAAGAGGGAAGAAAACAGGAAAAAAAAAAAATAGTGGGTCAAGGGGCGAGAATGTATAAGCCTGAGCAAATAGTTATTACCAGTCTCTGAAGGGTGGCGGCGTGAGCTGAATAGACTGGGAGTTGGAAACTACTGTTACCGGTGGTGATAGGGGACTGCTTCACAGCCATGCAATCTGACAAAAGCTGAGTAGATAATGAGAGCAGACCTCCGACAGCAGAAAAACATAGGAGTTTTAGCACGCTATAAGAGTCGACCATCAAATAAGCCCAAACCCTATTCAAGTCCGACAAAGTAAACGTTTAAACGTCAAAGATGTTGATCGCTCATGATTTGGCAAATGTGAACATTAATGTGAGCACCTGAACTCACAACCGTTAACTGTAGAATATTCATTTAAAGAGCAGGATGGTGTCCTGATTTGTGAGTGTTTAAGGAGTGGACGGTTCTGCCTAAAGGCCTGAATTCAAGCCCCTTAAAATAGCAAGCAGAGAACCCAATTAGTCCTTCGGAAAAACGCAAAATCTCCTTCCGCTGCTGGGATGCTGTCGGGTCACTGACCTTGTGATTTGACCTCTCCATAAAGAGCTATCCAGCAAAAAGACAAATTTATCCTGGATTCAGTGGGTCAGCTCCTGGTAACCAAAACAACAAACACGAATGTTTGATCCTACATCAAACTGCACATGCTAAACCCAGAGTTTACCCACAGACTGATCTGAGAGCAGAAATGTTGGCCTCAATCGCATGTCTGCAAGAAGACCTCGGATAGCTTTTGACAGCAAGTCAAGAAATTGGGAAAATACAGTAAATGCCTACATACATGCGCATTCACTAAAGAATGCATGAGGGCACACACATCACAGACACCGCACGTAATGGACGCTTTAGGTTTTGTTCATGTGCTCAATGACTGAGGAGGCGATTTTTGACATTCAATAAACGAATTATGACTGAAATCAGAAATTAGAAAGTCAGAGTTTGGAGGAGAAAGGCAGCTTTCCCAGAGTTCCTGGGTCTGGTGTCTGGAGATTGTTTATGAATCGTTCTGCTCCAGCTGAAAATTAAATTTGAGTTTCAGAAGTTGACAGCCTGATCAAAACAGACAGGCCTGATGTCATGGCTTGGGCATTTCAGTGTTGACTGAAAGAGGGGTAGATGAGTTTGTAGGGGCCTGTTTCTGCCTCTCTGTTTAAAAAGTCCTTGGCTGGTCAGGCCATGTGCTGCGTATTGGCTGTAATGCACAGTTGCATAAGGTCCACATAAAGCACTGACATGCATCGAGCAGACATTATTATGATCCAAAGACCAGTTGCACCAGGTCTTCATTAATTTAAACCTGGTTATAATGCAATTGATTACTTTATGGAGATACACATCACTAAATTACAACATTGTGTGATGAGTTCGATGAGTAACTGCCTTGTATAACTGCCATGTAGCCAAATGCACTGATAGCCATGACATTTTCAAATATTTGACCAATTTTGATTAAAGAGCAAAACAGGTGATGAGGATACAGGATATATATTCAATATATGTGACAGGTCACTGCAAGAATACCAACTGTGAAACATTTCTCCATGTATGTATATAAATGAAACAAAAGCACTTGTCACATTAAGAAGGACTGGTAGTTGAGATTAATATATCGGGCCCTGAGATGGTAGATTTACTTTTGGTTTTACATATATGACTGCTTCTGATCTAACAGCACTTTAGGCTGAAGCAATACGATCCTGACACTGAAACAGTCAATTAAATCAATGATTTGTATTGTACAATATTCTCCACCAGAGATAAAACCATGACATAGACAAATGACAAAGCAGGCATATAGCCATGTGTGAAAAGATGGCAGACGCCAGTGGTACATCCAGACACAAAGGATTCCCTGTAGCTGTAAATATCATATTGGCTCAAATGTTTTATTTATTTTTACAGCAGATTAAGATAAAAAATAAATTTAAAAAAAAGCGGGGCTTGTTTTATATTTGAAGTATCGACCATCATGTCATCATGATATCAGTTATTGTTTTTGAATGGAGAGAGTACCTGTGTAATAATGGTCTAATACAAGAAGGATTGTCCTATGGGTTGTTTGTAGACTTAGGGCCTGATTTCAGGTATCAAATAAAGGGTACTAAATTTATTCCAAAGGTTTGCACATTTATTTTGCACCCTTTTTGCAGGTGATTTACTGAGAGTAATTGCGTCTTTGATATCAGGTACAAAATCGCTGTATTTAAATGAGGGGTTTGTGTGTTAATATAACAAGAACAAAACGCTATATAGGAGATTATCAGCGAGGAAGTCAATGCCGTTGGAATAACAAAAAGATCAATAGATGAAATAATGGGTAGATGGACAATGATGAGTCATAAGAAGTTTTGAAATTGCTGCTACTGCGTGGCTCCTCCTTGTTATCGGCTTTAAATCATCATTCAGTTCATTCAACAACTCAGAAATGTCATCGCTGGATAGATGACATGCCTGAATAATTGATGCCTCTGGCATCAAAAAAGTTTCCACGGGTGTAAAACCAGATTCTCTATGTATTCTTTGGTTTCTCTGCGTCTTCTTCTCACCACAATAAGAGCAGTCGTCTCTCCTCATGTGCGCATCTGATTAATACGTTCCTTTCAGTCGTACTAAAATAAACACGCAATCACTTCTTCTGTTTCTACTTTCAGGTTTAGTAAATATCATTGCGGGTGCTAAATGTATGCATTTGCATGTTCCCTCACAGTATTTTGCACATTCAAGTAGAAATGCCCAATATCACGTATGCATGCAGGCAAACACGCAAAATGGACGTGTTAAATTGCACATTTGAATGACGCAATCCTCACTGCGCGTCGTTAGTAGATCTGCTTGGACATTTTTTTTGCAGGCGGTGTGGAGTTTGCACGTGATTTTACACACGCAAACGTTTAGTAAATCAGGCCCTTAATGTTTCGAGGCTAGTGAGCGTTTTCAGCTCGTTCATAGTGAGTTAGTCAGCCCTAAAAGTGATTTATTAGCGAGTCTAACCCACAGGACTTCCTGAAGGCTTGTTTAACATGTTTTGCAGCCATGGAGGATATAAAATTCATTGCTCCTGAAAAGTTCATGGCATCTCCCCACGTCTTTTCTGCAGAAATGAAGCGGGGAGAATTTCTGCCAAACAGCTGAGAATTACAACTGTCTTGGATGATGAGCACGAAAAGATCGTGGTGAAATTGCTAACTGTCAGGGAAAATGCTTCTCACCACTTTAAGAACCTGAGTCTGTGACTAAAAGAAAAGGTGGGCAAATGTGTGTTTTACATATTATAATATTTAATGTTTTATTTACACGGGAGAAAAGGCTTCAGCAACAAGGACTCTCTGCTCTTTGGATTAATAGCATCTCAGAGAAACTTTCCGAACAGGACCAGTGTTAAAATGTTTCCTATCCTCAAAAAAAAATTTTTTTTTCAATAATAACTATTGGTGAAGCAGAGGGTCCCCTTATAATCACAGTTATTTATAGCCGGCCCAACAAGATATGTTTGTCTTCTTGCTCCATGTTCTTAAAAAAAAAATAATAATAAAAAATAAATAAATTTAAAAAAAATCTGATGACGCATAAACATAAATGCGCTAAACCAAAGGATGATCCATTATTTTGGGTCATGCTTGTAGGGTAAGCATTTAATAAGTCTAAATTATTCAACCTTTTTTGTATTTGTTTAGGCTCATTTTTCTGTCTAGTTCAGCCAAAATTTTGTGCTGTTAAAAGTATTGTACAATATTCACAATGCAACAACATGATGTTACTCAAATCAATTTAATCACAGG
The DNA here is from genome assembly GCF_029030835.1 of Brachyistius frenatus. NCBI lineage: Eukaryota > Metazoa > Chordata > Actinopteri > Embiotocidae > Brachyistius > Brachyistius frenatus. The sequence continues at coordinate 3,961,313 of NW_027210629.1, forward strand.
AAGACCAGTACTACACAGTTATACAGTTAGCTCATATAACGTGACACGCATGAAACAATGACCTCTTTGAATTATTTTCTTTTTTTTTTTTTTAAACAAAGATGTGCTATATGGTATACCACAGTATATTGTTATATATTTGGATTGCATTTCTATCTCTTCATATCAATCTGGGTTTTGTTTCCTGTTTTACTTTTTATTCAGTCACTTCCTGTGTCCTTGTGTGATTATCTGCGCTGCCCTGATTAGTTTCAACTGTCACCCATTGTCCTCCTCTCCCTTGTGATTTCAGTCTGTTCTCCTTCCCTCTTTGTCGGTTTGTCATTTCAGTTTGCCTGTCCATTCCTGTGCATTTTTTTGAAAATCAATAAATTCTGTGTCCTGCATCAATTCCTTGTTGTTTAGTCAATAGTCTTAGTTGATTTTTTTTTTTGTGTGTGTTTTGTTTTAGTGTCTTAGTTTTTTATTATTGCCTTCTTAGTTGTCTTTGCATTTTTTTTTGCGGACTCAGCCCCCTCTGGCTCAGTATTTGGACTTCATACAGTGTTTGGAATGGTGGCGGATATTCGCCTCCTGCCTTTTGTTATTAAAGCCTTTTATTTGCATGAAACCTCCTGTTTCCTGGTGGTGTGCGCTTGGGCCTTTAAATCATAACAAGATAGCCAAAGCCTACAGATGTGAAACTGATTAAAACAGCCCTAAAGTCTTAACTAGATAACCCATTTCTTGCCAAATTAGGTACCTCACAAGTTAGAAATTAGCTAGTTGGTACTGGATAAAAGTTTCCTGAGTTTCACTATCCAGGTTGATCAGTCTGTACCTAACCACAGAAAATGCAAGCAAGCAGCTGGTCTAAGCAGGCTTTCCAGAGGCTACACATAAGCGCATGCCTACCAAAACAAAGAACAGGAATAAAAATCAGTACGGTATTTGTCCCCAGGAGCTTCTAATACCAACCAGGTGAGGAACAATAGCAGTTAATAACACCAATTTACTGTGTTATTCAAGTCCCATCGCAGAGCACTGTTTAAAATACCAATTTGAAATGGTAAATCAGCCACGCAGCAAAAACCTTTGCCCCTAGAGACTAAGACACACACAAATATCCCACCAAACAGATCAGAGCAGACATTGAGTCCATTTAATATGCTCAGATACCCACAATATATTTTCTTCTTCTTTAGTGAACAATTCCCTTCCTCTATTTTCTCCAACACTCAAAACACGGGGTAATTTTCTTAATCTAGGCATGATTCTGAACATTTGCATAAAAATGTTCACTTTTGAGACTCCCCAAACAGAACATGGCTCTAATACGCAATTATTCTCCTCAATAGTGGCGGCTAATTACAGAGGTGTCAGACAAACAGGTAGCAGAGCAGAGGGGGGCCTCCGACACAATGGCTGAGGTGCTAGTCCGCCACATGGGACGGAGCAGCTCAATGGAAAGCAGTAAATTCATTTAGGCTGGCTTCATTAAACCCTGCTCCTTGGGCCCTGCATCATGGTCTCCCCTTTGCTCTCCCTGCTCTCATTTGTGGGGCGGCGGATGTACTGTGGGTAAGAAGAAGGCGATCACACAAATGAGTGCAACGCAGAGGGAATGGGGGAACGCTGTGGGGAGAAGAAGAAGGGAAGTGAGGGAAGGAAAGAAGGGAAGGGAGGGTATCAATAAAGCAGCATAGCTATTCAAAAAAAGAATAAAGCAATATCAGAAAGTGGTGGTGGGATGGAACAAGGGCATGAGGACATTTGCTCATTTGATGATAAAGAAATAAAGCATAAAAGGATGAGCATATAAAAGAATCATTTTGAATATGGCTTTTGTTTTATTCATCTGACCCAGCCTTCCAAAAGCCATAGAGAACAGAGGAATATGGAGAAAATTATAGCTTTGGTCCTCAAACAGAGGCCAAATGCCAGGTCTCCAGCATGGTGAAACAAGGGCAGCTGAGCCCTGTGGTCTCTTTACCATTTAGATTATACTAGCAGCTTTCTGACCCCACAGTATGGATAACCATAATAAGCCACAGCCCCCACTGTGTACCACCTGTAAGCCAAACATATTCACAAAAACCTCAACTTGTGCACAGAAATCATGACCACAAAAGTCCCCACAAGCACAAAACCAACTCCACTTGCCCAAAAGAGAATTACTTTTTCAGTATGAACTTTTCACTTCTGCATAGCTTGGTCAGACCCAGTTCAATACAAGTTCAATGAATTCGTTGGCAACATTTTGTGCCCAATTTGACAATCATTTGCTTGGAGGACAATTAATGTCTGTTGTGAAATGGATATTGAGAAGATGTATAGCATCTGATGACAGGAGAAAGATCTCAGCTCTGAAGACTTCTGGTGTGAAAGAAGTGAAAGTGAAAGACTTCTACTGCCTCCAGTGAGGATACATGGAGCGCTGATGGCCACATATTTCCACAGACAAAGTGTCACCAACCTCAGTCCTCTACTTTGGGTGCTGGCCAACGGAGCACTTCATGAGAACATTTCTGGGTGATCACATTACACACTTGCTCAGTTGACACATTGAATGTGAGTGAATCATATCACTTTTACATGAGCCACACATCCAGCTGCTGAATGAACACACAGCCCACTGCACAAGCTTTTCTCCGAGGAGGGAAAGCAGCAATGCTCAGTGTGTGAGAGTCAAATACAGAGCCTTAAGGCCATATGTGGCTAAACACCCATTCACCAGCAAGCATCTCCAAATATGCATACAGAAAAGCTCACTTCGGTTTGGCCACAGACCAAAGTATCATATGTAAGAAAATATGCACAGTGTGCATGTTGCAGCATTGAGACTGTCTAGAAGCTTGAATAACAATCACATTAAAATAAATTGCATTGGTGCATGTAAAAAAGGTTTTGAAGAAGCCATTAGGCTCTTTCCCTTTCTGAAAACTGACTGAAATTGATTCATAGTGGAAAAACCGTCAGAAAACGCTGCATGTTTGGAATATTTCTTCTCAGAAATCTGATAAATTCACTCACAAACTGACTGAATTTAACCTCCAGCACAGAATTAATATTAAAAAAAAAAAACAATTAAAAAAAACAACAACATTAAATCAAGAATCTGGGAACTGTATAAAAGCATAAAAATCAGATCAACTCTCCAAACAAACACAAAGAATAAGATCTGAGGGAAAATCAAATGAGAGATGATCACTCTAAGGGGCAACCTTCTGTTGGAAGTTGTTCAATCTACATCTATTTTTCATCACCGTGCAAAAATAAATGACATGTTTTAAAATCATGGCTCTGTTGCCCTTTTCTCTTCTCTCATGGACTGGCAATAGGCTAAAGTAATAATATGATTTACAGCCTGACCAAACAGTGTAAACTTACACATGGAAAAAAAAAAGAAAAAAAAGAAGAAGAAATCCCAGGAAAAATGTATTTAGTCAAAATGGAAACACAAATTTAGTTGTGATGGGTCAAAAAAATTTTAACATGGATTTTAGCTAAATTTCAATGTCAGTCTCGTGACTTTAAGTATTTCTTGCCGTGAGATAATAGCAGTTCAAGGCCTGTGTCTAATGTGGCTCAACAGCTGAGATGCGGGGTTTCCCACTTAATGATTACATTTGGACTATCCGCAAAGTAATTTAAACACTGCCATGATTGTTTTTTTGTTTAGGATTTAAAACAACACTGTAATCCAGCATTCAAAAGTGGAATTACACAATTTATTAAGCTACAAAAGCCCAAAAATGTATGTTATCAGACCCTGAGCGGGTGTTTTACAGCATGGCTAAAATGTCAGATTTGCATGGTTGACAGAAAATTTAAAAAAAACCTTCTTTCCTAAGCAAAAAAAAAAAAGAAGGTATCTGACACTATGAAATACTGGGACACTTTTGTTTATTTCTGCTCTGATTAGGTGACGCACTGGTCTCTGATGTGGAAATCAGATTTTTTTTTTCTGTGATCTATGCAAAAGACCAGTCAAGGTTACTCCACTTCTTTAGTCACTGAAAGAGCATGATAACGGTCAAAGATTAGTCAAAGCCCCTTAAATTCAGCAGCTGTTGTCACTGACAGTGTATCACAAATCAAATCTTATCACTTCCAGAAATGAGACCACTCCAATCACACTAAAGACCCTGGAGCACCAAGAGGACTTGGCAACACAGAGGGTGGTCCGGCTCAAGCCCCTAATATTTTATATTGCATATTTAAGTCAGTCAAGGGTTTGACTTTTCAGAGCGTATGCGGAGGTGCAGGATGCTGCTCGCCTTGGATCCGAGCCTGAATATAGCAGCAGCTCTCACGCTGCTGTAACCTATAAGCTCCAGCTGCTTGCCTTCATTGTGTCTCTGCGCCGCACAACAAATGTTTCTCCATCTCCGATACTTATCAGTGCACCGGAGTTTGACGCTGCCATTACTCAAAATTAATAACCACGGCAGCATGTTTATCATAGCACACTTTCACACCCAACCTGCCAGAAATAATCGCCTCGGTGTTTGTGCCCGTGACAGAAAGAAAGAAAGTAAGAGAAAGACAGAAGAAACACGGAGAGACAACTGGGGGCCAAATGAAGTGTGAAAAGAAGAGGCTTCTGAAGAATTTGAAATGAAAGGCATAACTGAGAGAGAAATGAAGAGAAAATATGCTACATGCATACAAGTGCACCTGCCATGCCTAATCACTCTGTCTCCATTACACCTCGTTGGTTTTTCCCGCACCTTTTCTTCCAATCATGTCTGACAACAGGGCAACACCAGCTTCTCCTTCTGTATTCACTCTGCTAAGCAGGACTCTGATCTCCACTGACAGCCAATCTGCTCCAACATGGCAGGCCTGAGTAAATAAAAAAAAAAAAGGGCTCCAGCTTTTTAATTTACAAACCATGAGAGTTACAGTGCAGAGTCTGGCGCCGAGTTCTCCACTGGAAGAGGAAAAAGAAGAAGCATTCTTGAGCTGTATGTATGAAAATGCACGCGTAGAATAAGAGAAGTGACAATGACAAGGGAAGGCCCCTCTGCACCGCTCCGCAAATCTGGAGAGACAGGTGGTGGAGAAACAAGACAAGGACAAATGTCTGTTGGTCGCTAGTCCGGGCTCTGCTGACATTTTCCATGGCATTTAGAAAATATCCAACAAAACCAAAGGAAAATGGGGGAACCTAAAAATAGTTGGCAAAAGGAAACCTGTGTGCGGCAAGAAGCTGAGGCTATACAATAGAAGCTGAGGTTATACAATAGATGTAGACACTTCAAATGGCCTCTTATCATCAGGATTTCTCACTTTCCCACAGTCTCCTACTTCCCTTGCAGGGATGAACCTTTATGGCTGGACTCAGCAGCTTTTGAGGCCAGTTGGATAATTTATACCCCACAGAAACCAAGTATGTCACTTCTTACGCAACAAGACTCAGATGATGCCAGTCCCGATTTCTATCAAGTTTGAGTAGGTTGAAAGCAGAAAATGTAAAGTAGTTGAGAGTGGCAACAGCACATGGCAAGTAGGTTTTCTCTAAACTACCTCCTCCGCCAGTATTACAATTGCTTGCCTTGTCCAGTTTGGTGGACAACTTGATGTAATTAATCCCTATTCAAATGGTTGTAGTAGGCTACTTGTTGCTAACTTCATGTTTTAATTGCTACTGGAGAAATTTCAAGCAAATAAAATTAACGTAAACATGACCATCTTTGTGCAGAGATTCAAGCATTTAGCCTTTCAGAAAATCCTTGAGCCTGATTGATGATACCTTTCTCAATATACAACTAATAAAGAACAGCTCTTTACCTGCTGTAGGTACAACTGTAGAAGAAAATCTCCTGTCAAATGTTCCCACATCTTTACTTTGAGCAACAAAAAAAAACGTGTACCCTTAAGTTGGCCGTTTAAATCCTTCTTAACGCTAACCAGAGGAGCTTTGACAAATACCAGCTCTGTTCACCTTCACTGTGATCAAGCAAAGCAGAGCAACCAACTGTCATCTGGCACACCATTGATCACACTGAGGTATCATATCATCATCTGATTTGGGGATTTAACAGTTCTGCAGGCACTGTGAGTCCTGCCAGCTGGCTCCAACGGAGGCTGTTCGGAATGAGCTTCCTGTGCAAACACCTTTAAATTATATTAAAAAAAAAAAGTTTTACAGAGAGGTGTGTTTCGGGGAGGGTGCTGCTACAATTATTTCCTACTTTCTAAGCTCCTGAAAGTCAGAGAGGGCCTCTGGTCATCCCTCATCGAGACCGGATTTCTGTGAGAGGGGAGAAAAATGTTGAACAGCCAATTTGGGCTGTGATTTGTGATGCTCATAAGTGATGGAGATATGCAGAGAATGTTGGCCCTCAAGTAAAAAGCAGAGGAGAAAAATGAATGAATATTGATTTCCCTGTTTAAATGAAGCTGGCAGAAAAGGCCGAGACGAAGAAAGGGAGAGAGAGAAAGAAAGAACGCCTGGGCTTTTGGGAAATGCCCAACTTCTAACAATACAGATCTCATAAAATAAATGACTCACTTAGTCCATGCATCTGCTTTCAGCAAAGAATTCAGACAGACACAGGCAGGGAGGCAGATACATCTGCATGTCAACACAGGCCTTGTGTCCAGCAGCAAGGTTAATGTAAACTGAATACTGGCTGACTATTTGCTTTGACCATAACTGCTGAAGAGGCTTTACCGCAAACTCAATTCCAACAGACTCACACTAGCAGAGTGTCACGGGTCCAAAAACAGGACAGGATGTAAATCTCAGCGCGTCGACAGAAAAAGTACAAAATGACAAATTGTACTCCAAAAAGAAGACGAATTTCAGTAGAAGAGACAGGTCTGCAGATATAAAAGAATATTCACACAGAGACACAACAAAAACAAACACACAATGACAAAAATCACAAAAAAAACATGCACCAGGCGCCAGAAAATAAAGGAAAACCGTTTAACTTTGACACTGTTCTCAACTTGCTTCTAAAACCTGAGCGCTGCCATTTGCTCTGCTATTCCATTTTGATCGTGGCTTGCTCCCCATTTTCAAACGCTGTGACATTTGAAAAACACAATCCCACTTTGGTCTCCTATCATCGCTGGAAGAGGATCCAGAGAAATAACAGGGCCAACACTGGCCACCTGCAGCACATCACATCCTCTCTCCCCGAGAAATGACAGTGACCAAAAAATAGGCGTCCTACTGTCACAATCTGCCCACCGGACTATGACGATGGGAAGTCCTTATTTGGTCATCATTTCTCGCTCTCATACTCTGGGATGCTGTTTTCAGCTATTACTGAGGACAGTGGTGTGAGCCAGATGACACAATGTTTATTGTTTTTATATTTCTGTAAAGATGAGAGACACGAAGAAAGAGGGAAGGAAAAGAAGGGGAGAAAAAATAACTGAAGTGCTTTACCTCCCACAGAGCTCCATCTCTCCAATGTCCTCTTGTTGAGGGGCAAATTGATCCTGGAAATAAGGGGTCATTTCCTCTGCCTGTTTACCTGTTCACAGCACAACTGCCATCAGTTTGAAGCACTCGCATAGACACAAGCTGACCCAGCTGTACCCTCATGGAGCTAATGTGAGGGAGGGTTGAGTCAACCTGTCCATATTGTGTGTGTGTGTGTGTGTGTGTGTGTGTGTGTGTGTGTGTGTGTGTGTGTGTGTGTGTGTGTGTGTGTGTGTGTGTGTGTGTGTGTGTGTGTGTGTGTGTGTGTGTGTGTGTGTGTGTGTGTGTGTGTGTGTGTGTGTGTGTGTGTGTGTGTGTGTGTGTGTGTGTGTGTGTGTGTGTGTGTGTGTGTGTGTGTGTGTGTGTGTGTGTGTGTGTGTGTGTGTGTGTGTGTGTGTGTGTGTGTGTGTGTGTGTGTGTGTGTGTGTGTGTGTGTGTGTGTGTGTGTGTGTGTGTGTGTGTGTGTGTGTGTGTGTGTGTGTGTGTGTGTGTGTGTGTGTGTTTCCCCTTCAAACATCGGTATCAGCCCCAAACATCCAGTATCAGTCGGACTCTACTGAAAACCATCATGTAATCAACTTTCAGCCAATCAGACTTGCTGGAGTGTGAGTATGTGTGTATCTGTGTACATATCAGTGTGTGTCAATGTAAAATGATAACTGTTGTTTGGATTTCCTCTGTTCTGATTTAGATTCTGCTCATTAAATCAGATATTCATAGAATCATGGTCAAAATTGTTGGCATAAAATATTTTAGGAGGACAAAAGACACTGAATTTTTTTTGCTGTAAATAAGGAGTTCTTTTGTGATACTGAACGAAGGCAAAAATAACAGAAAATATAAATATTGTGCCATCCAAAAGTGTTATTTTTTTCACATTAGTTAACTTCAGGAAGAAAACTGGGCACATCACAGCTGGTGTATTTCTCAGGCTGCAGGAAATGGATTACATTATTTATTTTGCCTGTCTTACTACTGTCTTTTTAGAATATTCAGCCACATCACAACATGTTTTAGGACTCCGCAAAGGAAGTTGATTCTGTGGTTAGAAGTGAGGGAGCATTGCAGCATCAGAGAGGCCAACACATAAGACTCCTCAGTTACTACTGGTCCACCTCGGCCTTTCACTCCGTACTGTCTCTGCTTCATTCATAAGCTAACAGCACACCCACTGTAGACCACCACTCACACACATCATCCTAGCTTTATCTCTCTTATACTGCCACACACACACGCACACACCATTTTAAATTCCAATATTCCCACAGGTGATCCAGACAAATCCAGTCAGACACACACACACACACACCTTCAGCCCCTGGACCAATGCAGTAAATATCATTATGGAATCAATGCAGCTTTGAATCATTCAAGGCTGAGCTTGTGCATGTGTGTACGTTGTGTACGTGTGTGTGTGTTTGTGTGTGTGCCTGTGCATGTGAAAAAGGGAAGGAGCTGATAACACAATGTGCTCCTGTGAGGATTTCACCAAACTCCATGTTTTTTGATTGAAGGGAGGCGGGTAAGGTATTACCATAACCTTCCCACCACGTCTGCTGTAAACTCAATAATGCAAAAATGATTCCACACATGCACACACACAAAGACGCACACACAGGCGCGCGCGCACACACACACACACACACACACACACACACACACACACACACACACACACACACACACACACACACACACACACACACAGCTTGCCTGCACCCATTCTTGCTACGCACCATGGTACATTCAATATTGTGTTCACACACCTAAGCCAGGGTGGGAGCACCATTGGCAGAGAAGCCTTAGCTGTAAATCAATAGATTAAATAGAAATATATGAATAAAACACAAGCTAATAAATAAAAGAGGAGATGGTTTACTCTTGTTGCCATATACAGTACAGGTTCTCCCCCCCAGTTAAGAGAGAAAAGGGGGAAATACAGTAAAGAAGAAAAAGGAGCTGGAGCAGCAACAAAGCTGACCAGAGAGAAAGAAAAGAAATACACACAATATACCAACACGTGTCACACTGTAAATGCCAGTACTAAAACCTCTGTGTATTGTTGATGCAAGAGTCAGTCATTTTTCATTTGGTAATCAATTGTAATCAATTAATGATCATAGGATTGTACTAACTAATAAATGAGTTAATCAAACTTCAAATAAATGCAGAGGATGTCCATATCTAGTGTTCATCAGACACATTTGTTAATATTCTTGTGAGGCCACGGATGTTATTATTACTTTCCATTGATGACTAACAGCTGGCTCCCCATAAAAAGACTTCACAAAATTACAATCAATAATTGTTTGTCAACTAAGTCCATATTGAGCCATTAGTTAAAAAAAAAAAATGTAATGGGAAGGGGCAGAGCCACTGAACTTTTCGTTGGGCAAATTACATGAGTGTTGGAAACCATTTGGATTATAAACCTCTTTTTGAACTGATACAAATGTTCTGTTCTTGTATTTTCCCCATCCAAGGCTCCAGTTGCAAACATTGCTGTCCAAGTTGTGTGTGTGTGTGTGTGTGTGTGTGTGTGTGTGTGTGTGTGTGTGTGTGTGTGTGTGTGTGTGTGTGTGTGTGTGTGTGTGTGTGTGTGTGTGTGTGTGTGTGTGTGTGTGTGTGTGTGTGTGTGTGTGGGGCCTGCACTTTTCTTCCTTATTTTTCCTTATATGGTCAGATGTTTTCTCGTCTGCTTAATCAGGCCTATTTAACTGACATCCTTTCCAATTCTTATACGTGCTGCAAGAAGCGGCCTGCAAATCAGTCTGAACCACAGACATATATGGACGCAAGTAAGCAGGAGTGTGCATCTGCATGGGTAACCTTGGCGACTGGGTGTGTTAGCGACAGCATGTGCTGTGATTGACAGCAGGATAACACTTGCTTCGCACCTGCCATTTGCTCAGTCAAGCCTCATGTTGCGCTGTCGGCTGGCGGGCCACAGTGAAACTCGTTAGCTAAACTAACAACAAGCTTTCAAAATATCTCTCTGGAAGCTGAAGAGACATAAAGTTGATTGTGAAAATCACTTATTGTGGTGAAAATTGACTGAGACGTATTCATTTACTTTGCCAGCCACAACATGTAATAAAGCAGTGCAGTGGCTTCTGTCTGGAATTTATTATAATGACACCATTAAGGTGAAAGAAAGGGGATGCACGTGTCTAAATAGTCCATGTACTAATATATATTTATTAACATTATACTAAGTAAGTTATTTGTAGCCTCTTCCTATTGAAGTTGAATAGCCCTAACTTGGATGGTCTGTGCAGAGACTGTTATGTTGGGACCAGAAAGTCCACTGAAGCACACAACTTTAACACATTAAACATAGAAATAAGCTCAACCTTACATACCTGTCGTTGATGCTCCAGTTGAGACAGAGGTTGAGGGAGCTGAGGTTGCGACATTTCCTTACCACCTCCATCACCGTCTCGTTGTTGAGCTCTGAGATGTGCCGCAGATCCAGGACACTCAGGTTGCGTAGCTAGAAGGGGAAACACACACACACACACACACACACACACACACACACACACACACACACACACACACACACACACACACACACACACACACGAGAACATTTGAAGGATTTAATCATGTCAAATTCAGAAAAATAGCTAGCTGTGAGTGCAGACCAACTCATAGGAAAGCTCCCCCTTTAACAAAATCAAATCTTACAACTTCCTCCCTGTTCACAGAGGGATCAGTTGATTCATCACTATGAGAAGGGCAAAAAAAAGAAGCTGCGAGAGAAATGTTTGATGAAAGCATGTATTGTATACAAGCCTGCTGAATTACATGGGTGCTTTTGATGTATCCCCAAGGAATGTGTGAAATACAGTATATCTCTGCATACTCAACAAACTTATTCTGCCACATACTGTGCTGGAAAAACCCAGCATGAATGCAGAATAAAAGCAAACAAGGCAGATAAATGCGACAAAATTGCTCGCCGTTACAGTTTACCATTCGGCGCCCTTTCTTTCTCCCTTTCATCTCTCCCACTTTCAGTAATCCCACTTTCTGATCTGAATACCTTATAAGAGGGGGTTTAGATTAATCCTTTAGTCAGAATCTCCACTTCCTAACGCACTTCTGAGACACCCACACTGACACACTGTTCAACAAGCGTTCACTGAAATTGCCGATGGCTTTTAAAGTGACGGCACAGGTGTGTTTTCTCTGATACATACACAAAATGTTTTGAGGCAGAGGTGCACACACACATACATGCTCACAGTCATACACACACAGATAATAGAGGCATGATAGCCTGGCCAGCCGCCAGGGAGGCGTAGAGGTAAATGTCATGGCCGGGGCTAAAGAGAAAACAAGCTTACAGTTGGTGTTAAGATCCCCGAGCACTGTTGTCGGCTCCATAGGCATGACATATACCTACCGGCATGAAGACACATGGGGGGAATGGATAAGGACCACGGCTCGCTGTGTGAAGTAAGCACACATGTAAACACTTTTCCCATGTCCCCACATACTGAGAATCAAAACACAGAGACGCACACACCGGCCGCAAACAAACACGGTGAGTGTGCAAGATGCGGCGCTGCACTGAGGGTAATAAAAAAGGCTTTCAAAACCTTTACCTCAGTCACACCTCTCCAATTGTCTCTCTGTTCTTACATAGCCTTTGGCTATTTCGTCACTCCTCAGAAAAAATTGGATCCACATCTCTTGTGATAAAAGGTCTGCTTAGGCATGAAATAAACATGAAACGGATAAAAAAAAATTAAAAAATAAAAATGTGGCAGCCTATTCTTACCTGTATTCTGAAGATACGCTTAGATACACTAATGAAATAAACATTAAACAGCTTGTGTGCAAAGAATGCAGCCGCGATCATCAGGGACAGCTAAACTAACATGATAAACAATAGTATTTTATGAAAGGGAAAAACCCTTAACCATGTACATCATCAGAGATGTCCACACAGACGAGCAGATGCTAACACACACACACTGTCATGTGCCCGTGTGGCCAGCACTGGATCGAAATGCTAAATTATTCATTCAGAATGAGGCTGATGCGTAGGCGTGTGTTGTGCGGACATATTGTAAATGTGTTTACGGCGTTATATTGTGGAGGTTACCCTCCTTTTGGGGACAAAAAGCAAAGTCCGAATAATACAAATCATAAAATTTGGTATAAAAACTTGGTTTAAGGTTTAGGTTTAGGTTAGGTAAAGGATTTAAGGTTCAGCAAGACGTGATAAAGGTTAGGAAAAGTCAAATAAATAAAGTAAGTCAGTGTAATGTACTCTAAAGTGATGGAAGCATGACTCCGTGTCTGTCTCTGTGTCTGTGGCATTGTTTGCTAAATAAAGGTACAGTCTAATTCAAATCTGTATGCAGGCTAAATGACCAACACCCCAAATATTCATAGCAGCAGACGTGCACTCACACTGTCACTGTCATTACCATCAACAGTAATCACACAGACAGCTATTTGCATTCAGTATTTATGGTTTGTAAGCCTGGAGTACATTTCAAAAGCCTCAGCATCAAAAGTAGTATTTGTTCTCCAAATCTTCAAAAGTGCTTATGTCTGCTAAATAGAATTTCTACTACAACCAATAGGAACCGTTTCATTGATGTGGATAACCAATGAGAAATCAGGCCAACCAGGGCGAGTTTTGATTGGCTAAGTGTGTAGTTAGGTTGAAGAAAAAACAAAAAATTTAGCAGATGTCTGCATGAAAGGTATGAGACAGTCACGGCCGAGGTGGTAACTTTGTTAATCCATCTGTGAAAAGCCACTGCAGGAAAATAAATTCCACAGTTTAGGAGACATCTGCCAAAAGAAAAATATCCCCCAAATCCCTGAAAACAGCCTCGCGGTAATTAGTCACACCTCCGAAATGTGACAGGCCGCGGTGCCGATGTTTGTTTTCTCATAGTTGACAGATAATCATAATTTGATTCGGAGGTGAAAGGTTTTAATGCTTCCAATCTTATTTAATAATTTCCTCTCGTAATATGTTCTGTTTGTGTATTTCTGTCATCGAAGAATAAACAGGAGCCAAATGAAAGAAAAATAAATAGAGGTAAATGTGGAGGTGAAGGCAGGAGAGCTTTAGACAAAGATGAAGAAAAAGAGACGCAGAAACAGAGAGAGAGAGAAAAAAAAAAAGTGAAACGGAGTGAGGAGAGTAAGTGAGAGAGAGTTGGAGCAGGAGGATAGAGAGCAGGGGATTTGGTGCGGGTTTCGGCAGATTTTCCTCCTCGTTGGCTGATGTCTGTAACCAGGCAGAGTTTGACTCGTCTCCTCTGAGTTGGCAGCTACACCTGGATAATTATTCATGCCGTTCATAAAAACGAAACCTGCAAAATCCAGCTGCTCTGAGGCCAGTATGTCGTCCCCGCCCCGTGAACACGCACGCATGGCACAGGATTTAATGTGCACGGCGACTCCATGAATATTATATGTGCACACATGTTCACATGCACAAAAACAGAGGTGGAAAGTATCTCAGGACATGAACTCTAAGTACTGTAGTACATTTTCAAAGGGCAATCTTTCCATTTAATACTTTTACTTTATACGTCCAGACCTATTGTACGTGTTCTTCAACTACCTTTTTTCATAAGTTATAAGTACTAGTTACGTTTTACACTGAGGTTTTACACACATTTGATCAGTTTATAAAGGCTGGTGCATTGCTATGGATTAAACTACCAAACAACAGAATATATAGCCAGTAATAATTAGTTCCACCTACAACACTAGAGTACAGTACAGCTGCCATAATAATGCATCAATAATAATGACCAATAATTTATTACTATAAAATTCTCCAGTCATTCTGCATGTGTAGTTAAACTTTTAACATTTTAGGTAGATTTTTCTTTCACACTTGAGTACTTTTACTTTGAGCAAAAAATGGAATAAAATACTCAAGATTTACAATAAAGTATTGTCATTAAATTGTATTAAATTATCAGAATACTTCTTCCATCACTGATTAAGATCTGCATAAGCGTAACCAATAATTGTCAATTAACAGTAAATAATAGTAACAGAAGTAGTCGTTTATTAGATATGCCAAACTTAGTGAAATAAAAAACAAACAAACGTGTATTTATTATTTAATTTCCTACTTAAATTAATTAACTTATCCCCAAATATATTCAAATAATGTCTTTAAATTTGCCTTAAATGTCCTGTTTTAAATGACAGAAATTACAAGTCAAGATTCACAGAATCAAAAAGCTGGATGTAAATTTCAGTTTATAGACAAACTCCACATGTATTAAAAGATAAGAGAAACAAATCAAAGAGAAGGGAAAACCAAACACATCATATTTGACAAAAGCTAAATGAGAATACTGTTTTAATCTGTTTTGTAGGCGCGACAACACATTTCTCTATAAAAGAGGTTGTTGAATTCAGTCCACATGACCAGACCAGATCTCTGAGCTCCAAGAAATTTGGCTGCTGGGTGCTTCAAGCGTCTCTCAAACAGGAAAAATGAGGACCTGAGTCAGAGGTCAAATACAAAACGGCACTTTAAATAGTAAAAAAAAAAAAAGAAATAAGTGGCTGTTTTAAAGATATGTCATCCTTCAGCCAAGAATAGGCTGGAGTTCTATATTTGAGGAGGTTGATTTGGCACTTTATTACATTAGTGTATGTCATAGTCAGGCACACATTGTGCATGTGTGCCAGACTTTGGAGCTATAACTACCTGTGCTATTACTACATATATTTACACAACGTCAAGCATCCCGATGCCAAGCAGGAAGTTGAGGCCTGCTAGACCCCGTGCAGAGGAAATGATGTCATGGTTGGAGCGCTGGTGCAGAACAACATGAGTTTATGGCTGTAGCTGTCTATCAGCCTCAGTGTCCCTGCTGACAAGCAGCTAGATGACATTTAAAAACCACAGACAGAGCGAGCATTGTTTTAGTTATAAATAGTGAACATGCTGGATTTCTAAAATATGAAGTGCTGTTTCATTGCTGTAGTAAATTTATAGCCGCTTCAAGATTTAGTATGTAGTTTTGGTCAATGAGAAATAGTTCCTACTGTGGGAAATGTATAAAGAGCCACAAAAAAGCACATCTTTGTAAGTACTATTTTTGGGGAGTATCAAAAAAAGGGGAAAAAAAATTTGATTTTTTTTTGTTTGTAAAACGTAGAGCCTTTAAACTCTCAGATCGGCACAGATGAGCAGAAACAAGTTAAAATCCTCTAAACAAAGCACACAGAAGTTTATCCAGTCACTTTGAAGTCTATTCAAAGTCCTGAGCGAGAAGTCAAAGTCACAAGGTGTTGTTGAGGTGTTTGCTCGGCTGTCCGCATGTATTGCAGGCTGCTTGTGAGACAGGATGAGGCGGGGGTGAAAAGGTGGGACGAATGGCAGCGGTGTCACTGGGTGAATACAAGAGTGCACTCATGCATACACACTGCTTTTTTTTTTTTTTTTTTTTTCCATATCGAAGCATCCCAGACAGTTCAGTCAGACAGGAGAAAGCTGTGTCGAGACAATCCCTCTGCGGTAAGCCTAAATCATACCCCCTCCCTCCTCCCCAGACACAGACTCAGAAAAAAAAAAAAAAAAACACATTAAAACGCACAGAGGCCCGAGCAGACAGAGTGATATGAATATTTGAAAATGGAATGAGGCAAAAATTGGAAGAGCCCTGGATCTGATATCGCAAATACATTGTCTGCATCAGTCATGGGCCAGTGAGCTGATCGCGGTGTGTGTGTGTGTGTGTGTGTGTGTGTGTGTGTGT